>NC_141027.1:66427500-66675000 GCF_052040795.2 Danio rerio
AGTCCCATTTGAGTGACAAATGTTCAGGCACCATCACAAAGCCCCCAACTGCTCTATTCATTCCCTTTTGGATGCTTGACTTACAAAAAATGTGCTTCTTAGTCTCTGTTCTGCCTGTATGGGAATGGTAGTCATGCCTGTGTGCATTCGATAAGTCCATTTTCTACTACCAACTTTTCCGTCTGCCACAGCTGATTTCACAAATGATGGGCCAGCGGTGGCAAGACAGCAGGGGTAAATGGGAAAAGATGAGGCTTTCATGGAGTGCCTGGCATCCCCGCTCTCGCTTTTGCCTCATAAATAACATTGTCTGATTAAAATACTGTGAAAGGGAACGGAGTCATTTAAAGTTCAGAGATTCTTACCTCCAGCCACTGTGTGTACTAGTTTGAACAGTTTGGCGTTCCACATCTCTTGAGACTAAACACATAAATATACACTGTCCTTCTGGCACACACACACACACACATAAACAGGGTGTATAAATATTGCAGCCCAATTTTATTTGTATTTATTTGAACCCGATATTATGAAAAAATATAGTCAGATAGGCTCAAATACACAACCACTCACATTCTTATCATCACTTGAAATCATTTGTTTATTCTCAACCATTTTTATTCTCCAATAATGATCATGCTTGATAGAAATGTGTAAGTTTTTGTATATAATATGAACTATTATTTGTAATTCCTTCAGGAAAAAAAAAAAAAAAAAAAACACTTTAGTTAAGTACCGATACCCACTATTAACTATTGGGTCATTGTCTGCATAGTATTATGATATCTGCTATCATTCCCAATACTTATACCCAACTACCCCCTTACTAACTATTAACAAAGACTATTAAATACTCAAGTCACTCATATAGTTTGGAATGGAGAAAAGTGTAATGTTAATATGATGAATGAAGACCTGCTTACTAGGAACCAATCATTGATCGCTATAGACCTGGGGTACTCAACCCTGTTCCTGGAGATCTAGGCTGTTTTTCAATATGCATTCTTCAGCAATCTTGCGTCCTCGTGTTCTCGTGTAACGTCAACTGCCTAAGATTAGTTTAATACTTAAAATGGAGGATGTGTAAAAGTTCACAGATTTGTTCTTAATATTGAGGATGCATGGATGCAGACTTGAGCACCAAACTTGCTCGAAAAGACCCAAAAGTCATTGTGACTGGAGGTGGAAAGCACATCATTTATATAAATGTACTATTAGGTTCAGATAAATTAATTATTTACCTAATTATTAAATTAATTATTATTTTTATGAGCAAGTGAGCATTGCCATGGGAATCTTTATAAAGGAATAAACACATTAAGGGTGTTTATTTGCTAAAATTTTTATTAAAATATGTTTTATTTATATTGTGCAAAGTATATTTGTAAAGTATTTATGTATAGTACATATTAAAAAAAAAAAGAGAAAAAAATATGGTAAAACTTTGTTTAAATAATTTTTCATTAATAATGTGTAAAGGTCATGTGACCATCAGGAAGAACACAGCATTTCATCCTCACAGGACGCGTTCTCTGTTCTCACGGTCTCCTGAATTCGTTCTTCCGAGGTGACCTGGCAAGACCGGTATTTACCAGAATGCAAGACCGTTCTCTGCGTTTTTGAAATTGAGAAACAGCCCTAGCTTCCTGCAGATATCAGTTGCAAGTTGCAACCCATATCAAACACACCTGCCAGTACTTATCAAGTGCTGTTTCAGTCCTATTTAAATAGTTCAGATGTGTTTGATCAAGGTTGGAGCAGAAGCTGAACTTTGCAGAAAGGTAGATCTCCAGAAACAGGGTTGAGCAGCCCTGCTATAGACTTGCGTGAAGCTCCGACCAGACATGTGCCTTTATGATAGTTTTTATGTTCAACAAACGCACTGGAATCTCAGTAAATACTTACGTCATAGACATAAGAAATATATTCACAAAAAAATAAAAATAAAATGAAATGTATTTTTTTTAAATGAAACAAGTGCACTTGAAAACAAAAGTGTTTTAATTTTGTAATCTGAAACGAACAAGAGGTACAGTCCGTCCTGTGAAGCGCACATCTCATGACTGACAGCAATGACTCAAATGCCCACAAACTTGTAAACAAAGAGTCACTCTCATTTCTGGAGGAGATTCGCCATCAAGACCAAGTTGTGGATTACTTTAGAAGACCAGTCCGACCAGACAATCATGAATCAGTAGATAATATTGTGTAGAACGGCCATAAATTAGGTTGGTGTCATGATCTTGTTCCTTCAAGTTTGATTAGCTTGGGCAAACTGAACATTTAGAAATTAAACTTATGAGACAGCTGTTGTCTAATTTTATTGGTGATTCCATATATGTAATGTGAGTGTAAGATTGGCAAATAGTTTTAGATAATGCGATGTTCCCCGTTCAGACAAAATGCACGAGCATACTGCCTGAGAGGTGTTTCAAAGATGGCCAAGTGAAATGTCTTGCCTTAAACGCAAGGGTGTCCAAACTCCATCCTGGCGGGCCGGTGTCCTGCAGATTTTAGCTCTAACTTGCCTCAACACACCTGCAAAGATATTTCTAAAAAGCCTAGTAAGAGCTTGATTAGCTAGCCTAGGTGTGTCTGATTAGGGTTGGAACTAAACTTTGCAGGACACCAGCCCTACCGGACAGAGTTTGAACATGCCTTAAAGGGAGTTTGCTATTAATAAACAGCAAAATGGCTTTCTAGTTAAAGGTTTGTTAATGGCAAGACTTGTACCTTCTCTTGACCCTAAAGTCCAACACAAAGGATGAATCACTGACACCCATTTCATTTCTGAGTTATATAATGCTTTTTAAAAGTATTTTACAACAGAGTACACAATTTATGCTTTAAAACTATATTGAAGAATACTTTTTTTTTAATTATTTAAAGTTCATACACACAAAGGTGATAATGTAGTCGCATTTATTTATTTATTTATTTTTTTTTATGAATGAGTGAAAATATTCAAATTCAACAATGTCCAATAAATAGTCCAATAATAAAGAATATTAAAGTTTCTTCATGAAACAGTCAACAGCTCCTTTCACAGATACAGAAAACACATACATTACCGGTTATTTTCCTGAAAGGGCTAAAGTGTAAAGGCCTTTTTTGAAAAAAAAAAAAAAAAAGAAGATAGAAATAGAAAGAGAAGTTGTAACAAAAAATGCCAGAAAGAGCACGTTCTAAAGGTGAATGTGAGATGTTTACTCCAGCCAATCAAAACATTAAGATGCATTTACATCTGCGCCGTTTATGACAATATAAGCCTTTGAATAGTTTTCCAGCAACATTTAGCTTCTAGTTGTTAGTCAGATTATGTTTCTATGTTCAATATTAATGCCAACTGTGAAAAAAATATCGATAAATTGCATATGATAAACCACTGTGACTTTACCTGCAAGCCCTGTATTTAGCTGCATAGTGCTTGTGCATGTGAAGGAGTGCTCTGGTGAGTGCTACCACACAAACAAATGTACATCTTGACATGCGAAAGTGTTCCTCCATATGTTTACGTCACAATACTTATCCATCTATAGAATTTGTAACGTTGTCAAATGTGCATTTAGCTGTGATTTTGCGCTTTTGCCTTTGAATGTCTCTGAGACAAAAGCAACTGCATGAATGCTAAAGCTTAAAAAATAATAGTGAAACCATCACCAAAAGCCATGTTATGTTTACAAATACAAGCAAAGCAGTTTAGAGTTCGTTTCTGGGGTTCCAGAAAACTTGGTTAACTTACCATTTGCTAAAACTCTCTGTTGATTTACCCAAAACCTGCTTACCGCAAGTATGTCGGTTCCAAAACAGCTAATGAGAGTTAGTTAAACCAACCTCCTGAAGATAACTGCGGGTTAATGCGTGCGCACAGCGCATACCTGAAGGCATTTTCAGTAGATTGTCGAATTCAAGAGTCACCATAGAAAGTCACGGTGAGAAAAAAAGGGCAATGCACTTTACAGAGGCGGAGCTGGAAGTTTTAATAACAGATTACACAACTGCATCAATGAAAGAAAGAACTATAAGTTAAGAAAAAGATGAGAAAATAAAAAATAAAAATAAATAAAAAATAATAAGAAAATTTGTTAGTTCATTAAATTACACATTGTAATGAACATTTTTACTTCTCTTTTACATATTTTTTTGTGTATGTTTTGTAACCATTCATGCATACAATTTTCCTGCCATTAATTTCTTAAGGCCACAATACAAATGTGTTTTGACTGGTATATAGGCTTATAGAAATTGTAATCCTTCTGGAGCTAGAAGAACTCTGTCAAAAGTCAATAAACACATAAACATTCTCTGAAAATGTAATATTTGATTACTGTAGCTGTATTAAACACTCTAGATTATTCCTTCTGTCATGCAGCTAATGGAAAGGTGGCTGAGGCCTGTCCAGAGCAGGTTATCTTTAGAGAGTAAGTTGCTTTGGTTACTTAAAGGGCACCTATGGTAAAAAAAATCTACTTTTCAAGCTGTTTGGACAGATCTGTGTGTTGGTATAGTGTATAGACCGTCATACTGGGGTGATATGAACACACCCAGTCCTTTTTTTTTCAATTTAACTACAAAAAAAGGGTCGGCCAATTGGAGCTGTTTTCAAATCGATCGCACCATTACGTAGGTGTGCGATCCCCCCGCCCACCGAATTGATTGACAGCTGCGCGCATTAACATGTTCCGGTAGTCGCGTGTATATGTCAACAAGACCAGACAGACATACGCACAGCAACCGGGAATAAAAGGTCTGTTCTGTTCGCTAGGATCAGCAATCATCATCAAATGTGATTAAGAGTAAGTTTCACATGTTTAAAGTGTTTTAAAACAGAGTATGTGTGTAATTAATTACAGCGTTTTACTTCAGCTTTACTTCATCAGCACAGCCGCGTGTCAGAACAATTATAAAAGAAGACGCTTCAATCCCGGTTTGTGGAAGTTAAATCAGGTTTATTTTGTACATTAGCATAACAGATATCCACACAGTATTTGAGGTTAGCCTTAACTAAGCTAAGCCCGCTCTGTCTGTCTGCCTGTCTGCGTGCGTGCGTGCGTGTGTGTGTGTGTCATTTGCGATGTGCATGTGTGTGCGCGTGCATTAACTTTGTAACGATATTGTGTGTGACTCATCAATGCAACTTCACAATACTGATTAGTAAAGGTTAGTTCTTACTGTAGTATCTCACAAACGCTACGTAAGACCTTCTTCCTTTGTCTGTCTGTTGTCTCACACAGCAGAGGAGGAGGCATGTAAAAATAGTGGGCGGGAAAGAATCGTCTTAAAGGCGCAGTACGACAAAACCACCCCCTGCTGGAAATCAGTATAAAACAGCATCTTGTAAAAGGTATAATGAAAAATCTGATGGGTATTTTGATCTGAAACTTTATATACACATTCTAGAGATGCAAAAGACTTATATTAAATCTGGAAAAAAAGGGGTAACCTAGGTGCCCTTTAACGTACCCCGAAAGTTACCTCCGATTTTGGAACCAAAGCTGAGGTAATCTACTTACACTCAAACTTACCTGGGTATGTCACATGACCTGCTTTCTGGAATATCCCCCTGGTTAATGTTGTCAGAATTTGCCTGTATTTTGGAATAGCGTGTGAATGGTCCTTTCCCGAAATTTTCTGGAATGTCCTTGTCTGTGTGAACAGCACTTTTTTGATGCCACTGCTAAAGTCGTTTTGGAAATTTTCCAGATATTTACCAGCATCACTATGTGAAATTGGCTGATGACACCTTAATTTTTAAAGAATAATTATATTTATTGGCAAGTATTTATAATGTTTTTTTTTTTTTTTTTTTTTTTTCCAATATACGAAGCATGATCTCTATATATTTTTTTACATAAATATACTGTTTTAATACTAGAAGGCATCAGTTTAAAAAGGAAACATACACCTAATATGGACTTCATCTCCTTCAAGCTTACACTAAGCATAAATAACTCCAATATTATAAAACCGATAACCCTCAGCTGACTGATTCATCAGTTCTGCTTCCATTAAAAGGATTTGAAATCCCGCTCTTTAATTTCCTCTCATCATGCAAACAAAAAGCAGTTTGAGGCTCATTACACTCTATCGTGATTCAATGATCCAAAATCAGCACGCACACACCCACATACACGCACAAACACAAATCTAAATTAGAGCCAAGAGCAATTTTGACATATGAACGGACAACTCTGTCAAATCCATGCACACATACACACACGCTCCGCAGATTCAGATGTGTGTAGTTCTCTGAGGACTCTCCGATCAATTAGCAGTGAAAATAAATGCATCCAGTGTCTGGTATGGCTGTAGGGAGAATCACAGTTGGAGAAAAGGACATTATCCTCAAGTAAATCCAATACATTTCATCACGTCTTCATTTAATGGGCTGGAATCGTTCGCATAGAAGCTAATGGAATGGAAAGGAAGCGAATGAGGGGAGAGGGAACGAGGTGGGGGTGTAGAGGATGGTACTTTCCGGTAATGCTGGCACTCCTGGCTCCAAAGGTACAGCCTGAACTCTATAAGGGGAAATATGAGAAGGTGTTATTGCTATGCTAGTGCTGACAAATGCGGTAAGTCAACTAAATGGTCAATTAAAGCATTGCCGTATATGCACACTCAGTTGATTTAAGCTGATTAAGGAACCACGTGGACATTTTATTATCAGGCCCACTCCATATGTCTCCTTTACATTCTGTATTCACTACAATACCCCTTTAAACAGCAGTGCTGTAAATTGGATAACTTTTACAACGTCCATGATAACTATAAAAGGAAAGATACGTCAACAAAAATAAGAGGCTTTTGTTGGACTATGCTTCAAAGGCCTGCTAATTTATAGTTGCTGGCTAATTCTTGCTCGCTAGCACTCCTCTGGATGGTCAGTAAATCTATGCGGTGCCTATTCGGAAATAAATAAATAAAGAAAGGGGAAAAAATGCTCTCATGCACACCGTTTAATTAAGGGCTTCTGGGAATTATAATCAACGCCATGAGATACTGCCTGGTGATGAAGCATAAATCCATAGAGCCGGCAGCCTACGGGCCCCAATCTAATGTGTTGGCAATATTGCTCATCCAGCAAACAACTGCAGTGTGTGGTTTGTGTTGTGTTGCCATGCATGTATATGTTTGGACTGTAGTAGATTTGTGTGTTTTGAAAGCTGATTACAATTATAAAGGATGCACAGCAACACATGCCAACACATATACTGACCTCCAGTAAGACTAATTATGATTATTTTGTTCACTCAAAAAAATATAGTTTGCTTCTTGTTTAAACTATGTATTTAAAATGAGTTGAAACAACATAATTTATTTTTATTTTATATTTTTTGGGACTTCTGTTGAATCCACTTTAATTTATTAACATGAAGGAACTATGTGGAACCAGAAATTATTTCGTAGTGTGGGTTTATTTACTAAGTATACTTAAATAAAATGGATTTTAGTGCATCTTCTTTTTTTTTTTCTTTTTTTTTCTTTCTTTTTTTTTTTTACCTGGGTAGAGAAGTGTCTTGAAAAATATCTAGTAAAATATTATTATTATTAGTAGTAGTAGTAGTAGAAAAATATTATTTATTGTTATCATGGCAAAGAAAAAAATAAATCAGTTATTAGAAATGAGTTATTAAAACTATTATGTTTAGAAATGTGTTAAAAAATTATTCTCTCCTTAAACAGAAATTGGGAAAAAAATGAATGGGAGGGCTAATAATTCAGGAGGGCTGATGATTCTGACTTTGTATATATATATATATATATATATATATATATATATATATATATATATATATATATATATATATATATATATATATGTATATTGCTTATCCTTAATAACAGTTTTATGGTTTAAGAATCTTCGGGCACATGATCTAAAATTCAAATCTTTAATTTATTCAATGTGCGATAGAATAAGAAGGGGGGGGGGGGGGGGGGGGGGGGGGGGGAATCAACAAAACATGGATAGCCGTGCAAGAAATGATCACGATTAAATTAAAACTAATTTGACATGTGCTTACACAGTTTTATCAGCATAAAAAAAAATCTCTATAAACACAAATTTATTTATTTATTTTTTTTTGTTTTTTAGAATTTAAATAAAATAAAATAAAAGCTATGTTGTCACCACTTTAAATATTTGTTTAAAAAAGAAATTAAAAATTCCTGCAAATTTAATTTCATTTACTGTAATAGTTTTCAAGAGTGAATAATATTTTTTACTAGTAAATCATAGTAGTTTGTCAAGTAAAAATGGCAGCACACATAATGTATTGTGTTGTACAATAATGTGAGAAATATAGTGGGCTTTTGTTGACCATTGTCCTTATTTCAGCAATTTATCCAGAAGCTCTTAATCTGCTTGGGCCTTCAGGCTGGTTTTCCACATGATGTTTTGGTCTCCATTGCTATTGATACCTTATGATCCAGTGTCAAGTGACATCAACCACACTAGTGCCTTATGAAAGCCAGCACTGCTTCGTCTCAAAGAGCAATGCTTTGACACAATCTGTTGTGACACAAATGTCACACCATGTAACATGAGGTAATGTTACACCACACTTTGCAAGGAAACATTTCTGCCAACAATCCTTTTATGAAGCCATTCTTTAAATGATTTTTACTATACATTATGTAATTGTGGTCAAACTTATATGATTAATTTGTTAACGCTGTGCATGTGTGTGTGCTGTATCCCCGACACTGTGGGGACCAGATGCCCCCATAAATATATCAATACAAGTAAAAACTGACCTTGATAGATGTCCCAGTGACGAAAATGGCTCATAAAACACACATAATTCAGTATTTTGAAAACGTTTGTCACAGATTGTTTCCTTGTTGGGCTTCGGAGTAGGGAAATAAAATATACCCTTTAGATAGTATATACATGATACAATCTATGGGAAGTCCCTATAAATATATCTGTGTGTTTGTGTGTGCGAGTGATTTCTAACAGCAAAGTTAAGCAGCTCTGTCAAAGCACTAGAGTGAGTCATTCTGGATTTGCTGATGTTGCTGCTAGCGTCTATAAAAACAAGCTTTGCTCAACACAGACTTGAGTAAGCACTACATTACTTTGCCAGTAAAGCCTTCAGAATGGGGAGCAAGAGCCCAATTAGCAAATTGTAGTTGGTAAGCGTTTGCATACAGCCTTACATGTTTTCTAATAAACTGACTAGTAATATTTGTAGTGGAGGGAAGCTAACACATCAGCAAGAAGCCGGAATGGACTATTTAAACTGGAGCTGAAACCATTAGGCTGCATTATTTACCTCTGTCTGGCTGTATGGCTGCCAGATCATCACTATAGAAGGGAACGCTTGATTATCTATTAATTACTTTGTGTATTATGCATTATGTTAGGGTAATAGACCAACATAACATAGCAAATGCAGTCCATTATTTTGTTCCATATTTATTAAAAAGAAAATATCAACAGTCTCTTAATGTAAAGAAATTACAGCATTCCACATTACATTAAACTAATGCACAGAGTACAAGCTGCTCAAGCTGGTTGGGGTGGAGGATGGATGGATAGATGGATGGATGGATGGAAGGATGAATGGATGGATGGATATAGATAGATAGATAGATAGATAGATAGATAGATAGATAGATAGATAGATAGATAGATAGATAGATAGATAGATAGATAGATAGATAGATAGATAGATGGATGGATGGATGGATGGATGGATGGATGGATGGATGGATGGATGGATGGATGGATGGATGGATGGATGGATGGATGGATGGATGGATGGATGGATGATAGATACATAGATAGATAGATAGATAGATAGATAGATAGATAGATTGATAGATAGATATGTAATTCCTTTTAGCAAACATTCACCTACAGATAGTCAACCTTCATGTTGTGTTTGAGTCAAATCTGACTGCTTTACATCTTAAAACACTGATAAATATTGTGTTTTACATCTGATTGCCTCAAGGCCTAATAATATCCTTCACACTATGCTCTTGAACACTTGAAAAGTTATGATCACCTCTTTCATTTAATTTTGAGTGTTTTATGAACCTTTTTACGCCTGTGGTGTTCCTGGTCAAAAGTGAACACCATAGGAAATGAATGGGTATCCATACTATATTCATCCATCTGCAGGGTTTCATTTGTGCCAGAACACGCTGGATCCAGCACCTCTAAAATCTGATCCGGCACCTCATTTTATTGATCCACCTCCTCAGCGGCCCTCTTTCCCCCCATTCGCTGTTCACTTTCTTATGTGACTCCCCAGCCCTCTTCACTTTCGTCCGGGACAACCCCCCGCTCTTCACTTTTGTCTTTCCTACGCAACACCACTCCGCCATCCAACACCCCTTACCCCCCAATCCCCCCCTGCTCTCCACTTTAGCGCGACATCTTTCCAAAATTTAGGCACTGTCTATCAGACAGAAAATATCCCCATACACACCACACCCAATTCACTCACTTACTTACTCACTCACTCACTCACTCACTCACTCACTCACTCACTCACTCACTCACTCACTCACTCACTCACTCACTCACTCACGCACTCACTCACTCACTCACACATATCAGACTGAACAGTGTCTTTTGCAGGTGCACATCTCTTTTCCATGCTTATGTGCCGATCCGCCAGCCAGATCCCATAAGGAAACGTAGTTCAATTGTGCAAACATCACCCCTAAACCCAATCAGTATTGGGAATAAACAAATAATACTAAATTGCATGAATGAGATCATACGAATTCATACGGATTAGCCACAAAATAAATAAGGTGTGAATTGCCATGCGATAGTGTTGGATCCTCCAACGGGAGTCAATATTCTGATAAAACAATGTGTCATTTTTTTCACACAGACTAGGCAGGTGTCTGTTATGTGAACCCATCTGTGTGTGCTTCTCCTTTCTTTCTTTCTTTCTTTCTTTCTTTCTTTCATATATATATATATATATATATATATATTAACGAGCTGTGGTCTATATTTGAAATAACAAACTTCTTGAGCTGATGATAATAACGTGTGTGTGATATTGAAGTGCTTCTGACATCCGATCCTGTCAGAAATGAACAAACGGGAGAGTAAAGTGTAAAAAAAATAAATAAAGGAGAAGCCGGAAAAAAACAAATGGGCAATTTTTTTTTTTTTTTTTTCAGCAAAACTTAAGAAACTGCCATGTTTATCTATTTTCATAAACCATTTAGACTATTATAAACTCAGATAAAATAAGAGGTTTGCACTTACTCTGGGCTATATGTTGCCTGTTTTTTGAACCCAAATAAAAACTAAATGTATGTTGTGTGTAGTATATCTGTAATTGGTAACATATCAGAGACTGTAAGGGTCTTTACGTGTTCATGTATGTTAAAGTTTTTTAATTAATTAATTTATTTTATATAATTGCAGATGTTACAGTAGGCTTTTTCACATCATTGATCTGCAGTTATAATCAAATCATGTTCATAGAAAGTTAGTAATGAAATTTTATATGCAGTTGTTTATGTGAATAAAGCATCTGTTTTGTGAGAAGAGCTTCTCATATGATATGTGAACGACCTGTACAGCTTTTCTTTTGAGTGAGATTTATTCAAGCAAGAATGATGCTGATTGAAACTTTCTGTCGTACTCTTGCTACCCCTTAGGCAGTAGAAATGCAAGCCTAATAAAGATGACTCTTATTGTACCGTACTGTACCACTTAGTGCCAAAAGGCCATATAAATAGCGCTAGTTCTGTGTTTATACCCATCTTCTATACCCCAATCACTATTCCCTACATTAGTACACTAATATAGTCCAGTTGAAGGACTGAATGAAAATTCGAGCACTCAGTACACAGGAAAAGATTCTGTTTTGTTTGTGCTTTTCTAGTTGGTAAATCATTCAGAAATTCAGAAATGTTGAATTCTGTCATCTACTGTTCATTTTGTATTACATTTTCAGAGCCTGTTTGTATTTCCACTGCAGATAGTGTTTGTCTAATTCTATAAATTCATGTTGAACACTACTTTAAGATATTGTTCACAACGTAAGAGTGTTGAAAACAATTTTGGTTGTAAACAAAGTTTTTATTTTTATTATCGTTATTATTATTATTATTAGTAGTAGTAGTAGTAGTAGTAGAAGTAGTTGTAGTATTTTAGTTAAAACAGACTTTAAAGTAAGAGGTAGGGTGTGAACACAACAGGAGGGTAAAAAATAAAGTCTGATAAAAAAAAAAAAAAAAAAAATATATATATATATATATATATATATATATATATATATATATATATATATATATATATATATATATATATGTATCAAAAAAAAAATAAATACACTTAAAAAAGTGAAGTAAGTCTGTTGCTTTTAAAGTGATGACTTGATTTTACTTTAAAAAATGTGAGTAAACCTCTCAAAATGATTAAGTAAACATCAACTTAAATGTAAATCAACTAAAGTAAAAATCAACTTGTCACTTTTAAGGCAACTGTTTGACTATAATAACATGATGAATTGATTCTTATAGTGTTCACACAAGTTTTCCCTTTCTCACTTGGATGCAAAACAGGCTTCAGTGGGATTCATATTATTTACAATTGCCTATGAGAATATCCTGAAACTACATCAATACTTTTATAAAATCTTTCAGTTAAACTAATATAATTAAAGCCAAGCCAAGTTTGAGTTTAAAGCAATGAATGTAATGTCAATTTACAAAAGTGATGTCACCACTTTCATCTTTTTTCCTTGTTTCTTTTTTTGGCTACATTTTCTAAAACCCCGTTTTAGCAAGGAGAATTTCATCATCACTTTGGCAGGCTTTCAAAATGGTAATTCCCGTGAACTGCATTTTGCAACATAAATGACATCTACACTGCAAAGCCATGGTCAACAGAATCTACGTAGCACTAGTTTGCCTGGGGTGAGAAACTGCTTAGAAGCTTGGCTGATTCATACCAATTATGCTTCAAAGCCATGCTGATTTCCTGCCTTTTCTTTGTTGGATGCTGCCTGTGTTTCTCAGGCTAGCAGACTGGATCTTTCCCGTTGAGGCTCTGTTGGACATCAAATCCAGGAATATAGCAGAGTGCCTTAAACTTACAGCCAAGCATTTCAAAATACGGAAATCAAAATCCGAACTGCCCCTCATGCTGGCTATAAAGAGAGCTTGGCCTGAATGGAGTGAATTGAAACAGTGGAAGCCAACAAGCCCTTTAGATTTTACAGTGCAGTCCAGGATAGATGTCTTTACAAGTGGCCATTACTGTTACTTTAAATCTATTATCAGTCAAGTCACTATGAAGAAGGTAATTTGAATGTATTGTTGAAATCAAAATTATTGGGCTTCCTGTAATTTTTATTTTTATTTGTATTTAATATAATTTTTTAAATATATTTTCTAAATGCTGTTAAACAGAGCAAGGATTTTTCCCTCTATGTTTCCTATTGTATTTTTTTTTCTTTTTTTTTTGTCTCCTGTAGAAAGTCTCATTAGTTTTATTTCGGCTAAAATAAAAGCAGTTTTATTTTATTATTTATTTATTTTTGTTCTGTAGCTTCAATTGTCTACAGAACAAACCATCGTTATATAAGACTTGGCTAATTAAACTAACTTGCCGAATTAAGCTAAATAGCCTACTTACACTTTAAACTGAATACTAATATCTTTAAAAAAAAAGGTAGCAAAATAATATGTAATGTTATCATGACAAAGATTAAATAAATGTGTTATTAGAAATTAGTTATTCAGCAAATAAATATGTGGCTATTGATAAGTACACAACGGAAAAAAAAGAAAAAAAATCACTTCTGTTGTTAATTAAAAAAAAGGATATATTCCTGGAAAAATAGAGGAAAAGGGTTGAATATTTTTTTTTTTTTTTTTTCTGTTAGGAGACCTCATTGTGTTGCTATAAACAAATATAAGATGCTTAGCTGATAGATAAATATATGCTAATGTGTGGATACATATAGGGTTTATGTAACAAAATTTGAGTACTATGTGTAGCTAGTACACCTGACAATAATGTACATAAACTTAAGTCACTTAAGGTCACATACTGAGATTCTAATGTACCTTGAAATGTTGTATGATTCAATTTAGTGTTAACAATAAACATAAAAAACATAAATAAATCAGTTATTAAAACTTTAACAGTTTTGTTGTAAAAATGTGTGATTTTTTTTTTCCCTGTTTAATATGGGGAGGGGGTGGAGGGTTACAGTAGGGCTACTAATTCTGACCTCAACTCTATATTCTCTACAAAGTATGTGCTTTCTGCAAGAATGTAAGCAAGTATTATGATGATGTCCCAAACATTCAATACAGAGAGATGAAGATTTTAGCCAGATATAGCATTTTATCCGCATATTTGGGATTACATTATTTGAGGAACATTATGTTCAGATAATGGAGAACATTCAGATCTTTAGTTCTGAGCCTAGGTTTGGTCATTTTCATCTGCACTTCTTAAACATCATTCAAATGAAGTAGTGTAAAGTAACAGATTTCACACTCTAATTAATGTAATTGATTATTTTTTTATTATTATTATTATTTTTTCCAGGAATTGTACTTTACTAAGTACTTTTATAAAATGTGTACCTTTACTTTCTTTTTAATACGTTTTGTTTAGTGCTGTATTAATAATTTGACTTCCCTTTAACCTGCAGTACTTTATTTTTTCTTGTTTGTGAGGACGGCTAATAAAAAAAAAAAAAAAAAAAAAAAAAAAAAAAAAAAAAACTGTCTTGCAATTCCTATCCAATCAAACTGCATGCAGAAAGTAAATCTATAGTATACCGAACAACCTCAAGACAGGGGCAACTCATAATTGCAGCACACCATTTGGAAGCATTAGAAGTGTCCAAGAAGATGGGCAAAATATTGTACTTAATGCTCTACATAATGTTACGTTTACACTCACACATGCACAAATTGCATATAAACATATGAGCTTTTCACAGCATAATACTCAACACTCACTACTCTTGGGTACTTTTAAAAAAGTGCTACTTTTTACTTTGAGTAATATTTACAACAGGTCCTATTACTCTACTTAAACTACATTTTTTTGCAAGTAATGGTACATTTACTGAAGTATGAATTTTTCCTTAGCCTTTCCACCACTGATCTTATATATATATATATATATATATATATATATATATATATATATATATATATATATATATATATATATATATATATATATTTGAGTAAAATCCTAAAATAAAATTTCATATTTGCGTTTTTTTATTACAATAACTGTTATTTAAAGTTTAACATTGTTATAACAATGATTTTGAATAATATTTTAGGGGAGCAACCATCAAATTCCTCAGTTCCCACTTGCTGCCTGCTCCTCAAATGTCCCAATACTGGAAAGACACTCCATCTTTGTAAATATTCTGTCGATTTGAGTTTAACATCACCTGAAAAACTCTTATTTGCTTATACTACAAGCTTATTTGCTTACCTTGAAGCTTATACTCTTAAATGTTTTGCAGGTTTTCTCTACTATTGACTTTTGGCAGTTAGTTTGAAATGGATTTGGATACTCGTCTTTGCAGTCTTGAAGCATCCTTAATAAAAGGGACAGCACAGGAACACATTCAAGGACATAAATTGTACTTGATAAGATGAGAACATTGGATTGAAATAATTCTCCCCCATTTGGAAATCTGATGTAATTAAAAATATGCAAATTACATATAAAACATACAAGTTCATGTTTGGAGTTCACACATTACAATGGCATATTTTGAAAATAGTATGTTGTATGAGTCAAAGACATTGCCGGCAGCTAGCTCTCTGCAACTCTCACATGGTCGCCCACTGAAGCTAAGTAGGGCTGTGCCTGGTCAGTACCTGGATGGGAGACCACATGGGAATGCTAGGTTGCTGCCAGGAAGTGGTGTTAGTGAGACCAGCATTGCGTTCTGTGTGGGTCCTAATGCCCCAATATAATGATTGACTCTATACAGCTCAGTCTTTCAGATGAGATGTCCTGACTCCCTGTAGTCATTGAAAATCCCAGGATGTCCTTCAAAAAAGAGTAAGGGTTTAATCTCGGAATCCAGGCCAAATTTGCCCACTGGCCTTTGTCCATCACGGCCTCCTAACCATCGCCATATCATAATTGACTTCATCACTTTTCTCCTCTACACTGATCAACTGGTGTGTGGTATGGTGCAATATGGCTGCTGTCATATCATCCAAGTAAATGCTGCACACTAATGGATTAGGAGTTTCCCCTTGAGTGTCCAGAAACGTGCTATATAAATGTAAGGTATTATTAATTATTATTATTTTTATTTTTATTATTATTATTATTGATTTTAAAATTGATTGATGTAACATTAATTTCCATCAACGGTACACACCTTTGAATAGGAATGCATCCTTCATGATTCCCTGTTACACAACTCATTATCCATGTGCACTTTAATGTTCCATGAGAGCCTTTAACTCGTGTATCTATACATGTGCCGTCCTTCTCAACCGAGTCCAAGTTAAAGATGTGAGAGCCCAGTGGTTTTTATATGCACAAGAGGGGGGAAATTATTTGTCAAAGTGAATGTCATCTAATTTAGCCTCGCCTATGCTGGTGTGCTGATAAGATCTGGCTGACTGGATTGAGCTGGGGTTTGCAGTCCAAATATATTGTTCAACGGTAGCCTTTTTAAGATCTCAATCTAGCAAGAGCCCTGCCCCCCTCCCAACCTCCATCCCCGCATTTTATTACATGCAGGCCGTTTGACTAATGCACTTCAGCCCTGGCGAGCAGCCACATGCCAATTTATAACACGATGGCTCAACCTCCTCCATGCATACCAAGCAATGTCGATTAGTTCTATTGGCATATAAGCCTGGTCCCCTCCCATTTCCCCTTCTGTTTCTCACCAATGAGTGAAGCAAATATAGCCCAAAGCACCACACTAAAGGTGGAGGGTATGATTCATGCATATGTAAGCATCAAATAAAATAAATATTATGTAGTGTATGATGAAATCTGGGGGGGAGTGGGGTATGTAAGGACAGCATGGAGTGTGTGCGTTCAAGCTTTAGAAGAAGCACTTATTAAAGTGCTTAGCTTGAAGCTAAAGAAGGGCAATGTTGAACACTGGGTCACCTGGTGATAAAACTGAATTCATCAATACAATGACTTGAGGGTGTGAAGGGTTTTGAGTGAGTGCCACCCACAGATTACATGCACACATGTGCAACATTGTGAGAAGATCATGACATTAACGATTTTCAGAAGAGACATAATTATCCTGTTTTTGCATAACGAGCTCAACTTTTCACTTTTGTTTATAAAAAGAAAACCCAGAGAGAAAGAGCAGCAAAGACAGGAGGAAAGGAAAGCTAGCGTGAAAAACATTTTCTCCAGTTGTGGAAATGTCACCAGTAAGCGTTACTGCATTTTTATGGTAATGTGATTTAATGAAAGCCCATCACCTATTTTTACATTGTCTATTTCTGCCGGCGTGAAAATGTCAGCATTTTTTCCCCAGCCACGACGCGCGGTGGCTTGGCTCCCGATCAGCTCCTGCACTAGAACAGATGCATTTAAATATCAGTCTATTAGTTAAATGGATCGTCCTCACATGCAGCTGTCAGTTGTGTGAGGCATCTGGGCCAGGCTCTTAATAGCGTGCCAAACTTTTCTCTCTCTCTCTCCCTTTTTCTCCATCTATCTATTTTTCATACAGTGAAAAAAAAAAAAAAAACATTGTGTTCTTCAGTGCTTGAATGAAGTCATAAAAACGTACACGGCCAGAATATCATTGCTCTGCTGAAAATGTAACTTGTCTAACACAAACATGTTGATTTGTGTCATGGTGTGTTGTTGACTTCTGAAATGAGATTTTTTTTCTTTTTTTGGTCTTATACATTCTTATAAATTAGTTTCAGATCAGTTTGATGTTTTTATGATATTCTACAGTAGATGTTCTTTGTCAATCAGCTGAAGTCTCCATCATTGCTGCCTCATAATCCTTACAGTTCTTTACCCTCACTGGTTCTTACATTCCCTTACTAGGGGTATCCACTGGAGTACATCAGTCCACTAGTCATTGGAATCTGCCAGATTCCCTTGTGTCTCCACTTTGGTTGGTTGTTGACCACAGCTCCCTGGTCCTCTGGCTGCATTTTGTGCCTCAGGTTTCATCATGATCTTCCCATTATCTGGCTCCATTATGGTCTCCAGTCACATTTGATATACCCTGGCCTGCTAATCCATCATCTGTACCTCATTTCCATGAACATGTGACTCTGTCTCCGCCCTTCTGGTCACTGATGTCACACTACAGTAGATCTCTGTGACTGCCTGCATCTCCACTTCTATCATCTTCATTTATTCATCAAATTAACATTTTAATCATCTACATATTTGCTTTTCAAAAACAAAACCTAAAACCTACCGTATGCCCTTTTCCAGCACCTTGTTCTTTTGCTGAGAGCTCACCCTTACTGTTTTTTTTTTTTTTTATTAATTTTTTTATTATATTTATATTTTATTTTAAGGTGCACAAAATGTGCATATTTTTGAAGGTAGTATTTTCGTCAAGGTGGCATGGTGGTGCAGTGGGTAGTGCAGTGGTCTTACTTCAAGAAGTTTGCTGGTTCGAACTCTGGCTGGGTCTGTTGGTAGTCATGTGTAGAGATTTGAATGTTCTCCCTGTGTTTATGTGGGTTTCCTCCAGGTCCCCCCCCCCCCCCCCCCCCCCCATTCCAAAGACATGCGCTATAGGTGAATAGGGTAAGTTAAGTTGTTCATTGTGTATGTGTGTATGTCTTGGTCCTCCAAGTTGGAGGTTGAGCGTTGGGCTAATGACCCACTTCATAAAAATTAGATGTTACTGTACAAAACACCAACATGGTGTGGATAACAATCAGCTCTAATATAAATGGCTCTAGGAGTGAGTACTAATGTCATATACATGTATGTCTGCTTCTGTTCATATAGTTTGTATAATTTTCTTTTAATTAATGTGTCTGTTTTTCTAATTTGCTGCTTTTGCTTAGTTGCATTAGCTACTCATTATTTTCATTAAATGTCCAAAGTTATGTTAATTACATCACCCTGTTTTTTTTTTATTTATTTATTTTTTTATCAAAGTTGGTTGTACTTTTACCTGTGTGGATCGAAGTGCTTTCCTTGAATTTCCTTCCTCACTTGATCTTTGAGTACTGCTACAGTATTTTTGTCAGTTACTTTATAAATGTATTTAGAGTCAGTTTTGATCAATACCAGAATGATATGTGTTTATGTATTAATAATGAACAGGAAAAAAATACTTTAAAAAAAGCCTATTTGATGTTTTCAGAAATACAGTGTCAGATTTTCAGAGACTTTGCAAAGGTGAAGAACCCTAAATCACGAGAATCACAAGTGTCACAAAAAAAGAGATTTTTTTTTTCTAAAATGAGAGCTAAAATTAAGACCTCGTCCTACCCAAAAAGTTATGTATTGCTAATTGTTAGTATATGTTTATAGCATAAGTGGTTCCAAACTTCTACTGAACACAATTCAAAATTCCTTTCATAGTAGAAAAAAACAACAACCAGACTCACACTGATTACACACCCCTACTGTATATAAATTTTTGGAGAGAGCAAAATACGTCCTGAAAGTTTTTTTTTTTTTTTTTACGAATGCACCAGAGACCGCTTTTGTATGCTTTTTCAGATCTCAAAATTATCTCGCGATTGCCATTCGCACCTACTTTTCTACTATTCTCACGTAAATCAACTGACTGACCAACTAACTGATATTCTCACCCACTCACCCCTTCCCTAAACCCAACCAATAGTATTTTAAAAGCACAGACAGACCCGCTAACCCCCTTCCCTAAACCCAACAGCAATGTTTAAAAAGCAATTCAGAAAAAACTCCCTGATTTTTACCACATTCTCATCATGCTATTTGCTTGTTTATTTTATTTTTTTGGATTTTGTCTTACACACTTTCCGGAACCGTTCACTGAACTCAAACCTCATTGTCACAGTCAGCTCTGCTATGAGTCTCAAGTCTCAACCTATATGTTGATAAACACATCCATAAAATCAGTCTTTCTCTCTTTATAATATTTAAGATTAATGCAGTTTGTAATGTGACATGCAAGCATGATCAAAATATCAATTGCCCAGTAATTATGCACACACTATTAGTGAGAATATTTAGTTTCTAGTACATCCCTTTATGGTGGTTATACTATATTATACCGTATGTAGTAAAATAAATACATAAAAAAAGCTTTTTCACTCTTTGCAGAAAGAATTGATTGTGTATTCAATTGGTATATAATTAATTCCCCAGGCTTTTTTTGTTATAAATGAAGGAAAATGATTGTTCCAAAATAGACCATTAATGTGTACCATTCCATATTCAACAAAATCATTTATTTGTAGTGGTGGAAAAGACTGATTATGCATAAATGTACTAGAGTGGGTAATCCTGTCTCCCTTTTCTTTTGGAGAGCTAACGCAACAGCTCTTAACTCTCAAAAAGCCCACTGACGGCCGCACATCGTTCTCCAGCCAACTTAGCTCTGCCAGAGTTGATAGCGGCAGTAATGGTGGAGAATGCGACCCCTGCGGTCAACAAGCTTAATCCTTGGGAGAAGAATAGGCATAATTAACGCAGCTGCTTCCTGTGTAGTAGACAAGAGTGCCATAGTGGCCACCTACTCTCCAAGCAGAGAGAGACAGCTAGAAAGGCTAGCTGGACGAAGACAAGTAGAAAAGGTCAGAAGTATAAATATAGACAGAAAGGTGGAGGATGGTTTTGGTGGGGGTTAGTTGTCAGTCTGAGTTTGAAAATAAGCCTTGCTAACATTTTACATTAAAGGGATATCTCACCCAAAAAATTAATAGTCTTTCATCATTTACACACTCTTTAAGTACTTACCACTTTAAGTTTCTTTAGTCTGAGGAATCTTGGAAACCTCTAACTGTTGACTTCCATAGAATTTGTTTTTCCTTATATTTCAAATTGTGTTGCAGTGTTACTGAAATATATCTGCCAATGCTGTCAGTTCTCTTCCAGCAATGTCTTGTCAGTCAAAGCTGTGGACTTGATGTAATTGGTCATGTCTTGTCAGAGTGGCAGATATGGCTGAATGGATGCCAGACAACAAATATCAAATAAAAGAGTGCGGTTCTGTCCTACTCAAAGTGATAAGGTGATGTCAATATAACCGGCTGGATCGATGCAGAGTTTCTAGATATCTTTTGCACAGGTATTTATTAAAGTCAGGTGAAGACTTAAATATCACACTTTCTGTGCGAAATGAAAAATCAATAATACAAACATACAAATGTACATACATTAAAGTTTAGTGAGTAAATAAATACATAAATATATTCATTCATTAATTTTCTTGTTGGCTTAGTCCCTTTATTAATCCGGGGTCGCCACAGCGGAATGAACCGCCAACCTATCCAGCAGTTTTTACACAGCGGATGCCCTTCCAGCTGCAACCCATCTCTGGGAAACATCCACACACTCATACGCTACGGACAATTTAGCCTACCCAATTCACCTGTATCGCAAGTCTTTGGACTGTGGGGGAAACCGAGCACCCAGAGGAAACCCACGCGAAGGCAGGAAGAACATGCAATATATATATATATATATATATATGCATGTATATGCACAGTATATACATTCACAAACGTATATGCTTACACTCACTGGCCACTTTATTAGGTACACTTTACTTAATACTTTACTTACTTAGTAACGGGTTGAACCCCCTTTGCCTTCAGAACTGCCCTAATCCTTCGTTTCATAGATTCAACAAGGTACTGGAAATATTCCTCAGAGATTTTGGTCCACATTGACATGATAGCATCATGCAGTTGCTGCAAATTTGTCAGCAGCCCATCCATAATGCACCACACCCCATCCCAAAAGAAGCTTTATTGAGGTCTGGTGACTGTGGAGGCAATTTGAGTACAGTGAACTCATTGTCATGTTCAAGAAACCAGTCTGAGATGATTTGTGCTTAAGACATGGAGCGTTATCCTGCTGAAAGTAGCCATCAGAAAATGGGTACACTGTGGTCATAAAGGGATTGACATGGTCAGCAACAATACTCAGGTAGGCTGTGGCGTTGACCCAATGCTCAATTGGTACTAATAGACCCAAAATGTCCCAAGAAAATATCCCACAACACAATTACAACACTAAAACCAACCTGAACCAGTGATACAAGGCAGGATAGATCCATGCTTTTATGTTATTGACACCAAATTCTGACCCTATCATCCGAATGTCGCAGCAGAAATCAAGACTCATCAGAACAGGCAATTTTTTCCAATCTTCTATTTTCCAGTTTTGGTGAGCCTGTGTGAAATGTAGCCTCAGTTTTCTGTTCTTAGCTGAAAGAAGTGGCACCCGGTGTGGTTTTCTGCTGCGGTAGCCCATCTGCCTCAAGGTTGGATGTGTTGTGGATTCAGAAATGCTGTTTTGCAGACTTCAGTTGTAACAAGAGGCTATTGGAGTTACTGTTGCCTTTCTATCAGCTCGAACCAGTCTGGCCGTTCTCCTCTGACTTCTGGCTTGATGACATGAAAACTTTTGCTCCGTAGAGCTGGTTGTGCATGAAAATCTCATTAGATCAGCAGTTTCTGAAATACTCAGACCAGCCTGTCTAGCATGAACAACCATACCAGGTTCAAAGTCACTTAAATTACTTTCCGTCGCCAGGTTTGAAATGCAGCAAATTGTCTTGACCATGTCTCTCGAGTTGCCATGTTACCAGTTACCAGAGGAAGGAGAGGTGTTAAAATTCAAAACAAAGAATGATGTAGTTTTTAATGATGGCATGACTGAATGTGGAATCAAGAGAGTTGCCATATGTATTACATTAAAATTTTAAATAAATAAAAAAGAAAACAGTTATGTATTTTATCAATGAACCACATTTAAAGCCACTAAAGTCAGAGTATGATTAAAAGAAGTACATTATAATACTTCTTTTTTGTTTGTTTGTTTGTCTGTTTGTTTTTATGTGAATACCAAGACAGTAAAGAATGACACCAGTCGTTTCTAAAACTCCCAAGCTTGAGAAAATAATTTTCTCTATAGATATCTCTCTTTTTCTTTTCATATTTGATTGATTTCAGTGAGTGATTTGATTTCCATGTCAAGGCCAGTTAATAAGAAAGGGGTGGTTGCATCATAAAAAGTGTTATCATATATCATCTTGTTACCCACAAATGTAAATAATACAATTAGATGAAGGTTTAACAGTCTATGCGCTCCTTGATTTCACTGCCACAACATATCAGTTATGTTCTGCCTTCATGAGGATTTCACATCCATGAACCCATCTGTGACCAAAGCATGAAGACGAAATAACATTTCAGAATAATAAGGATTTAATAAAGTTCCCTCCAATTAAACTAAAAAAAAAAAAAGAAATAAAAAAAAGAAATGTGAGAAATTTACGATCGGATAATTTATTATTGAGACTAAATGGCGGAAAACTCTTTCAGCAAAGCTGCAGTCCAACACTGCAAGTTAACCTTGTATCCAAGCGTGGCTAAAAGGTAATATTACACAGAACTGTACCTTTTTATATGCTTCCATGGTCTGTTAATGATGAGTTTTCTGAATGGGTGATGCCATGCTTACAGTGAATAAATTGTGTCCACTGGCTTAGATATTCCATCTGAATCTCTATGCTGAACATGAGCATGACTGAAATTGGTCTACTGGTAATAGGGCTCTGCTGGAATAGGTGGATGAACAGGAATTGTGCTTGGGTGTGTGTGTGTGTGTGTGTGTGTGTGTGTGCGTGTGTGTAGGACTGAATGAGAGAGAAAATGAGCGGATGTTGTGTGTGGTGAGCAAATTCGAAAGTAGAGCAACCAGATGACCATGAAAACAAAATCATACACAGAAGTAAATCATTTTTATCTAGGTGTGTATTTTATGCTCCAGTGACTGTATTATATTTTAGCAGCAACAAACATTAATTAACATGAACTATGCTTCAGCTTGTATTTTGTTCAGGATTAACCATAATATTTATCATTTTAACCTACTGGTCAAGACATATATATAAGGGAAACATGTTCCTTAAAGTGAGTGTTCATAAGACTGTCATGACAACTTTACAATCAAGTCATGACTAATGAATGAGTGCATGCTTATGACAACTGTCATTAATTGTCATTCATTCGTTTATATGATTTTTAGATGCAAATTTGTCATTCTTTGCGATGTCTTGGTTGTGACAACTTGGTATACACAGTTAACATTCATTCAATCATTTTCTTTTTGCCTTAGTCTCTTTATTAATCAAGCTTTATTCACATTACAAGCGACTCGGAGAGGCCAAGAGACAAGCGACCGTTCATTTCAAAGAAGAGAACAAGCTACAGCGACCGCTGGAGACCAGTCATCTTTCAGTCAATAATATAAGTTTATGCAAATGAAGAATGACTTTCTTGAATGACAGCTAATAGAAGTAGAGCTCACATGATTCTCTCTCAGCTCGCTCAGAGGCCAATTTTATTCATGCTGTATATACCTAATAGGACCTGCGTTTGCAGCAGGTCACCACTCAGAGCATCAGACAGCTACAGTCACTACTAGTCTGAATGAGGGGGTTGCCACAGTGGAGTGAACTGCCACACTGTTAACAAATACATCACAACCTCAAATTGTCATTCATATCTTTGTCATGACAGTTTGATAAACAAGATAATAAAATGTACTTGATATATTAATGACCAATTGAATTTGTACCACTGTAGAAAAAAAAAAAATTAAGCTGTTGTATAATTCATGACATAATTATAATGGTCTCATAACAATCATGTTTATGACAGATTTATGACAGTCTATGCTGTCTTGATGATGTCAAGTTGTGATGATAAAGACAAGGCATGTTATGATGGATTTGGTTTATTATGTCATGGTTATAATTTTTTCATGACATGAATAAACATGTATAAACACCGTGACACAGTAGGCTGAAAACACCTTACTTTTTCGCAAATCGCAAAATATGTAGCCAGAAGTATGTATGGCTGCCTTTCATCTTTAAAATGAATAATATGGGGTGATAGTACTATAATATGATGCCATTCCTTTTCGTGCTTTCCCAGTGTTTCCAGTTTGTCCAGTGGCTCATCGTGTACATCAGAGGATATGAGATGCAGAGCGGAGTTGACCGTTGACTGACGGTGAGTGCGGTCAGCCAACAGTTGTCTCTGGTAGATTTATGTGAAAAGAGCATGCGCGAGAGAAATTTGGAGAAAATCTCAATAAACCAACGCAATCTCACTGTAATTCGTAACTTAATGATAGTGGCTAGTTCATATGAATTTGTACGATCTAAGGGTGGGCTTGAGTGCCACGCCTCCTTTTTATAATCGTAAAATTTCGTACGACTGAACTCGTACACAATTGTACCAATTAGCCACTAAACTGACAAAATGTAAAATACTTATATTTCCTCTTGAGATCAGGCTGCAAAAAAGATACACAGTGCCCTTCACAAAAACAAAAAACAAAAAATCTCCAAAAAATAAAAAATAAATATATAAAAAATAAATATATATATATATATATATATATATATATATATATATATATATATATATATATATATATATAGCTGCTGGGACATATTTAGCGATCTCCAGAAATGTATATTGGGCTATGCATTCAGAATAAGCCTGGGTTGGAACACCACCTCCAAGTAAATTGTTACAACAACAAACAATAGGCTGTACTCCACTCTTCTAAACAATGATAACATTACAAAACCATAAACCACAAACTCATACCAACAATAAAAGAACCTCATTTAACACAAATGCATCTCTACCAGTACTAAAATATGCACAATAACACACTAATAATTATTCATAAACAGCAATTACTGTAATATAAGGACGCATTCAACACATCAAACAGTCTCTGTTTGTTACAAATAAAAAAAAAAAAAAAAAAAAAAAAAACATTATTTTCTATTTTATTCTATTCTATTCTATTCTACCCATTTGGCTTTACTTTAAACCTCTTCACAAGGCTACACATTGTTCTGCTGAAAAAGCACAAATCATTGCAGCTGTCTGTTGTTGGAACACATTTATTTAAATATCAAACTAAAGCACACCAAAGACAAATGATCAGAACAAAGGTTGTCCTGGCTTTACCTCTGGGACAGGGCTTGTAAAATCAGGACTACCGTAGTTTTATTGGGATATCTACATGGGGGCGATCTGTCATGTTCCTAAGTGCTTGTTTCAATGTGTGGAGGTACAAAATAGCGACAAATGAACAGTGTACTCTCTCTCTCTCTCTCTCTCTCTCTCTCTCTCTCTCTCTCTTTTTCAGTGGTGTGTGTGTGTAATGTACCTCAAGGGGCTGAACAGGGGCAGCTGACAGGTCTCTTGAGAAAGATTTCACTTTCCCTTCATTGCTCTTCTCTGTAACAAAAGAGCTGCACACAAATGCCACTTCACCAACTTGCCCCCATCAGGGACAAACAAGGATGCAGTGACTGTTTTATAAATGTGCATGTTAACATACAAGGCCCTTAACTAAGCCCATTCCTCATGTGCAAAATAAATGTACATTTTCTGCTTACTGGCTCCTGGAATCCATTAAAACCTGCACATTTCTAAGTTTCCATTTCTGATCCCATGTGTCTTTGTAAGTGCATGTGTTAGGTTTGCACTTGTTTCCATGGTTGTGATTTGGTTCAGTTTTATTGTCTGTTAAAAGTCCTGTCGCTGCCAACTCTAATGTCTTCCTGCCAGGTTGGTCCCCCTTCCACTTGCCTGCCACTGTTTCGACAAAAAATATTTTCACATGCTCACATACAGGCACGGACACACGTAACTACACACACACACACGCACACACGCACACGCACACACACACACACACTGACACACACACACTTACACACACAGACACACACACACACAATGCGTCACATGTCTCAAATTATTAGATAGTTGTTTGTGAAAGGGGAATTTATATTCCACATTATATATATATATATATATATATATATATATATATATATATATATATATATATATATATATATATATATATATATATATATATATATATATATATCTACATTTTCTTTGTCACGTTTTATTCTAAGGTACAATTCTTACTATTAGCAGACCATTATTAATTAACTACCAATTAGCTGCTTAGTAATAGTTAGTAGGGTAGTAGTTGGGTATAAGTGGTGGGTAGGATTAAGGATGTAGAAAAACATACTTTGACCAATATACAGCCAATATCAACAGCCAATATATTACATAACAGTGGAATTTGTACTTTTTTAAACTTTGGTTCATGTAAATAAATGTAGACAACACCCAAAACAAAGCATAGGAACCCTGTAAATACCCTTATTATAAATAACCTAGTGACCTATAATCTGAAGAAATGGCACAGTAGGGGCTGTTAAAGCTCTTCAACTGAATCACAACCTTAGCAATTTGATAATCCCATTAAGTCATAGAAGGGTATTGATTTTAGTTTGACACATCATGCAGCCACAATCTCTGGTCACACAGATTACCATTAAAGTCAAAGAGGCCAATTGACACACTGTGGTTAATACAGTTTGTGATATTTGCACTGTCGCACACAGAATTGTGTGACATCATGCATTAAAGACAAATTAAATTTAACTTAAATTTACATATTAAAAGAAGTAGCATGAATTTTCACTTTCCTTACTAAGGCAAGTTGTAAATCGTGTGGTTTACTGTGCTATCCGTAAAGCGTTTGTGACTGCTAAACTTTATTCCGCACCTGGCCAAAACACATATATAATACTGTTCCCATGATTACATCCTATTATTGTCGTAAAGGCAGTGCAGACAGAATGTACCACAGGCTATTTGTGTAGATATACTTCACTCATAATTGGCTGAAATTGGAATGTATAAGGGTGAAAGGTGTCATGAATTATTTTAACAGATGCACTGCTTCAAATTGTAGTAAAAATAAAGAATTAAAAGGGCACAGAAGTCCCCAGTGTCTACATTAGACCAACCTTTTTTTCTACCATTTGTTCCATTTAACCATATGAAAAAAGGGACAAAAAAAAGAAGATATGTTCTTTTCCTTAGTCACAGTGAGGGGAACAGTACAGCAAATACAATTATTCAGCCCATTTTAATAACTCAGACCTCTTCCATTCCATCACCCAGCCTTAATGCTCTCTCCATTTTCACTCCAGAATGACTACTGCATTCTGCATACTGCAAAATGGTCTGCATCCACGTTCTCCCTTTCATTTTTTTCTTCTTCCTCTTTCCTGCAGCACTGTGCTGTCTCTGTCCTGAAGTAATCATGCTCCACACTAGTCTCAGAGATAGATGCATTCTGCAGGAAATGGAAAGCGGACATTAGGGGAAGCAGGCTGCTATGGAAGCACAGATCAATATTGCTATTAATCTGCATCCTGATTTATGTAAGCCATACATGGTCGAAAAAAGAATTCTTTGGCTTTATTCAAAGGAGGAAAGTGATTCTACACGTTGGAAATTGGTTTTCTTAACATTAAATTAAATGGTTGTGTATTGAAGCATACAGTAAGTGAATTGAGTTAACCTCGGTGAAATTGGGATTGTGCTAGATCAATTCAATCTCACAGTAGCCACTAGCTAGAAATAACTTACAACATTTAAATGCTGATTTTTGTCACACATAGAATATTGGGTAACACTTATTTTTGATCGGCTCCTCTATAAATTATGCTATCTATAAAGAAATGCTCATCAACTAGCAATCATTAGAGTCTATTTATATCAAGACTTTCTGTTTAATGTCGGCTAGCACTATATTTTAATGATTACTCGGCAAACTACAGTAGTTAAAACTCATTCAAGGGCATTTCCAAAAGGCCAATTTATACTTCTGCATTGAATGGACTTGGGTCTATTGTAGACCTTTGCACAGTTGCATAGTTTCATTTGCTGTACCTTGATGTGCACCCTGATTTGCACCTCTCTAAGGATGCTTTCACACTAGCACATTTGGTCCGCACCTGGGTTCATTTGACTTTATAGTATGGTACGTTAGTGTGAACGTGTCTTCTGAATTTGGGTGCGCACCCGTGAACTGTACCAGATAATGCCTGAAAGAGGTGGTCTGGGCTACGGTTCATGGCAACTCTGGTATGATTCACTTCAGATGTGAATGTAATCGTACCAAATAATGGAAGTGAACCACCAACTTTATAACAAACTATCGTTTTCATAAAGTTTGTTTGTGTGTGTGTGTGTGCATGTGTGTGTGTGTGTGTGTGTGTGTGGGGGGGGGGGGGGGGGGGGGTATGTGTGCGTGTGTGTGTTTCCTAAAATTACTATATATATATATATATATATATATATATATATATATACAATTGAAGTCAGAATTATTAGGCCCCCGTTGAATTTTCTTTTTGTTTTTTTAAATATTTCCCAAATTATGTTTAACAGAGCATGGAAATTTTACAGTATGTCTGATAATATAGTTTTCTTCTGGATAAAGGTTTATATGTTTAATTTTGGCTAGAGTAAAAGCAGTTATAGATTTTTTTAACACCATTTTAAGGACAAAAATATTAGCATCTTTAAGCATTTTTTTCCCAATAGTCTACAGAACTAACCATCATTGTACAATAACTTGCCCAAATTTCCCTAACCCGCCTAGTTAACTTAATTAACCTAGTTAAGCCTTTAAATGTCACTTTAAGCTGTATAGAAGTTTCTTGACAAATATCTAGTAAAATATGATTTACTGTCATCATGGCAAAGATAAAATGAATCAGTTATTAGAAATGAGTTATTTAAACTATTATGTTTAGAAATGTATTGAAAAAAATCTTCTATCTGTGAAACAGAAATTGGGGGGAAAATGAGCAGGGTGTCTAATAATTCAGGGGGGCTAATAATTCTGACTTCAACTGTACATATAAAAAAAATTATATATATATATATATATAAATAAATATATATATATATATATATATATATATATATATAATATTTGAATTTAATAATGGTACATCCATGCTGTTTTATGTGAATTGCTTAGTTGCATGTTGGACTCTGTAACTTTTTTAAAATTATGATATAATTATTCAGAGTGACGTTAAAATGGTTTTCCTTCCAATAATAAATTATTTTTAATTCCTCTAACATTAGGATATTTTAGCATCTAGCATCTGTCCAGAATATTTTAGCACCACATTATTCAGGTCTGGCACTGCAATGCAGTTACCAAAGTGGTTCAAACCTGATGCAGGTTCCATTACACCAGCTAAAATGCATTGCTTATCTTTTTATTTATTTATTTTTTTTATTTATTATATTTATAAGGTGTTAGAAAAAAAAAAAAAGTTTATTTAGTTTCAAAGTATTTAAAGTGAGCAGAATGCAGAAAGAGGATTATCAAAATCAAGTGAAAACAAATACTGTAAGGTGTTGAACAAAAAAAGACAAAACAAACACAAACAACCAAAAAGACCTACATTTGCCTTTTCAACAAGAATCGGTTGTTGAGTAAAGAAATGTATTCCATGTACTAGCTTTACTTGAAAACGCTACATTAAAATGAACATGATTACCCATGGCTCATTTTAAAAATTAAAACACGCAGAAAGTCCAGTTTTAAGCAAAACAAGATGGAAACTAAAATCCGCAATCCCCAGTTTTAGCAGCACTGTGCTAATTATTACCAAGGGAAATTGTAAATGACCTCTTTAAAAAAATGGATTAAGTACTTCTATTTTACAAATGTAGATGTTCAAATGGACTACAAGTAATGGTGTTAAACTGTGTAAAATGTTGAAGAAATGTGTGGCATTAACTCGTTTTAATTAATGGAATTGATGTAGTTGCTTGATCCAAGCGCAGGCAGCTGCCAAGCAAAATGAATGTGTTGTGCATTTTTCTAGTTATGCAACACAAAGACGTTGTTTTGCCTTGATTATTACCTTGATTATTGGCTAATACACATTGCTGCTGTGCTGCGAATTCTTATGCTTTATTTTTGATAACTTTCCAATAGCTTCTCAAAATGCTGTGTGTATGTCTACAGCATGCAGATAAGTATTTTTCTCTATGGAAGTGTGAAAATAGAATGCTGTTTTTCCTGAACTCTGAACCGCTGTCTATCTCTGTATGGACGGATCTACAGTGGATGTTTCTTTTCATTTCCCTGAATGACAAAGCTGTTTTTGCCGAGGCACAGGCCTTGTTAGTGGGATACAAGGGAGCAGATGGGGACCGGGCTTTTTACAGGACCAGACTAAATTGACTTTGATTCCAGGCGTTTTGCTTCTCTGGCGAAATTAATCTGAACTGTTTGGTCGGTGGTTCTTTCTCACTTTGTAGCCAGGGCTTTCCTGGGAGAGAGGGCCCCTATTGGAGGCATGTTGATGTGAATTTGTTCTCCACGTTCAAGGTCAATTGAAGTGTTGTCAAAGCTATATAGACTCCAGAGCCCTGAAAGTATTTTCGATTGGCTTTTTATTTAACTTTTTTTTTCTTTCTTTGCAGAGAGTTTAAAGTGAAATACATCAAGTAAAGCTATGCATTAAGTAAAGCAAAATGAAAGTAGCAAGCTATTTTTTTTTTTTCCTAAAAGCATTTAGGCTGAAATTTTCAAACAAAATTAAGCATACAATTAAGCATATGTGCATATATTCTCATAATGCGAAGGAAAAAAAAAGGGGCAAAAATAAAATCAGAGAGTGGAATAAATGCAAGTCTCATAGATTAACTGGCATCAGTTTGGATTTGGGGTCTGAAACCTTCAAATTAATCCACTCAAGAAACAAGCACACCAGGTGGCTGTGAATGAATCCAGTCGCCCTCACAAAAATGCAGCTAATGATCACACTAATCCTGTAGGAATAAAATGAAATATATGAGCAGAAGGAAGACAGGGGAAATGGAAAAATAAATATAATCAATTTCTACCAGATTTGGCGAGTAGTTTGTGTTGAGTTTCCAGAGCACAGCCATTGGATGTTCTTTGTGTGAAGCTCCAGTTGTTTAAAGTTAGCCAGCTGAAAACTTAAAAATTATGATTCCATATGTTTCAATGGATGTCTCCTGATATCTCTGATAACCAGTATGTTTTAAGCTAGTGAATACTTTAGCAACAGGTGTTTTCAAAAGGTTTACAAACTGCTCTAATGTGAGGTTAACAGTACAGGAATTTATCCCTGGAGTGGTCAATTTGTGCTCATCACTCTCCAGGCATGCTTGAATCCCTAAGCACATTTTATAGCCTTTGGCAATACTGCATCACTGGAATATTAATTCATATTGTTGGTTTTGATGGTGACTGAAATATGACTCATTTCTTTTAATTTGCACAAATACAGCCATTGTGATCAGATTACTCAAGGAAAAACAGATAAAGGTGTAGCATGTGCATACTTCTTTTAAACTAGAATAAATAAATAAAAATACTTTCAGTCTAATTATTTTAAGTACATTTCAGAAATATAAGTGAGGTACTTCTTAGAAATATAAATAAAATTGCACTTGAAGTCCACAAGAACAGAAAGCTGTGACTATTTAATTTATTTTTTCGTGTTATATCGCAGTTTCTTAGGAAACAGAATATTAAATGAGATTAATAATAATAAAATAAAAAAATAAAAAGGGGGTATGGCTTGTTCTTTCTACTGCAAGCTAATTGGATGTAGTAAAAGAGATAATTCATTCAGAATAATTAAGAAAAGGGTTTAAAAAAGAGTTAATACAACCTAGCAGACTCCTCCTGCTCACTATTGATGTTTGCTGTAAAAACTGACAGCTGGAGGGGTGTGGTTAGGTGTGTTAACCAGCCCCCATAACTAAGAAAATGTAATCTGACAATTTAACTGAAAAAAACCCTCCAATAATAATCAATTGTTACAGAAACATCTTCTGATGCACAACCTTGGACACACCATTAGTGTTTCAGGTCTTGCAACAGGCAACCCAACCGAGGCTGTTATTCCCAGTGTACCATAGGCCTTGTTCAGGGTGTAGCTGGCAAATCCCCTCCAGCCAACTTCCACTTGGTCCCCATTTTTCCAACACTGCTCCACCAGCCCCATATATATTTTTTTTGTCCCTTCCTTCTCTCCTGAGCCTCCTCCATCTCCTCCTCCCAGGACACTGTTAGCTCTAGCAGGATTAGTTGTCTTGTGGCCTCAGAGACCAAGATTATGTCAGGTCTCAATGTGGTCTGGGTGAACTGACATCACCCAGTCTCGGGCTGTGGAGAGCATCCCAGCAGAGCAGCTCTTTGATGTTTTCTCTGGCCCTTGTCCTTCTTTAGACCCCTTTTACACTAGTATGTTTTAGTTGAAATAACTCAGTTGCATATCTAAAAAATAAAAATAAAAATGAGTCAATAACCTTGTTTCAGTGACCTTCAATGCCTCCTTCTCCATCTTACCCCACACATGTTCAATATTGTTTATGTAATGTGACTGGGCTGGCCAATTCTGTAGCACCTTCTCCTTCTTTGCTTTCAGGAACTTTGATGTGGAGGCTGAAGTATGAAAAGGAGTGCTACCCTGATGAAGAATCTACCCTCTCCTTGGGTTTGTAATGTAATGGGCAGCACAAATGTCTTGATCCCTCTGGCTGTTGATGTTGTCATCCACTCTGCAGATCTCTCGCAAACCCCCATATACTAAATGTAACCCCAAAACACATGATTGTTCCTTTGCCCAACTTAACTGATTTCTGTGAGAATCTCGGGTCCACGGGGATTCCAATAGGTCAATAGATCTAAAACATAACAGAAAAAAATAACAGATTCAGCAGACTGGATGAAACAAGAGTAAGTACATAATTACATACTTTTTATTTTTGGGTAAATTAATGTTTTAATATCACTCACAACGTATCGACATACATGAAGGCCATGTAGGGTGAAACGTTGTAAGTGATATTAAAGACTTTTGAGAGCTGAAGTGACAGTGTGCCGATTTTTTATTTTTTTTTTTAATCTATTGCTACTGTTTTTTTGTTTTTTTTTTGATCAAGCACCTATCTTCGATATATATATATATATATATATATATATATATATATATATATATATATATATATATATATATATATATATATATATATATACACACACACACACACATACTTTAATACATACGTTTTTATAAAAGATTGTTTTATTTTTATTTCTTTCTTAGAACATAACTTAGAATAGAACATGCAAGACAGTAATTTCCCAATTTTGCTCTCTGGCTTGGCGATGCGCATAGACAGCACAGAGACACAGTGACAGCAGGGAAGTGAACTCAGCCAGCAATGACAGCCAAAAGATTTCTGACAAAACACTGCTAGACTTCAATAGAAAGAAATTCTCCAAAAAAGCCCAGTTTCATTACTGGAAATGTTCAGTAAAATCTCAGCATCAGAAAGTGAAAGGTGAGATGGGTAAAAAAAAAAATTAAAAAATTTAGTTGAGAGTTGAAAAAGAGGACAAGGTAAAAAAAAAAATAATAATAAAAAACAATAAAAGCTAATACATTACAAAAAAGCAATTTTTTTGAATGTTGTAACACTTGGCGGCAACACATAGATACTTATTTATTTATTTGTTTTTTTGGCATGAACAACCTTGAACCAGACCCCTACTTGAAATATATATATATATTTTTTTTTTTATTTATTTATTTTTTTTTATCTGGTCAGGCTCTGTTCAGCCTCCAACATGTCTGCCTGACTATATGTATTTTAAACATATGGATGTTGTGTTCAATGCTCCCACATGTATGATGTTTTGAGTCTTATTTCTTAAGTAAAACTAAGTGCCCATTCACAAGAAAAACACATGAATGGCAGCATAACACAAAGACGAAAAGCAGAAAAAAAGGGTAAAATGAAGACTATGATCTCTTATTAGATGGAAGAAGAACAAGATTTCATCTTTTCAGTGCCATGCAAGTAAAGTGAGTTCTCTTGATATGTGAAGAGAATGAGAATGTACCTGCAGACAAAAAAAAAAAAAAAAGAAAAAAAAATCATACATTTTAAGAAGATACTGGACCTTGGGGAATATGATAAGAAATACTGGGACATTTATTTATTTATTTTATTATAATTATTTTTTTTTTCAATATTGTATTCTGGAAAGCAAGCTTCATGAAAAAAAGAAAGAAATGTAGATATACAAAGAGACAGAAGCTTATTAGAGACATAAATAGCTAATTGGCCAAATGCAGTGTGCAAGAAGTTACTCTCTAAGATTAAGATGAAAGGGAAAACAAGCAGGATTGTCCAAAAGTGAATGCCAAAAAAGAAAGCCTCTCAGTGATCTCCCCAGCAGCTTGACAGTAGCAATACAGAATATTAAAATCTCTTGACATCTGGACTATGGCTGATGTTCTGGAGAAATCCCAAGGCCCCTTTTTTTTTTTGCTACTGCTTTTTTTTTTTTTTTTTATGTTCTGCTAGTAGAACTAATTCTGTTCATGTTGAAACCCTTAAAAAAAAAAAAAAAAAAAAAAAAAAAAACAGTTTGATTGGTTTGATATTTATATCAAAATTGGTTTGATATTTATATAATACAGAATGCCAAGGCATAAATGTCTAGATTTCTTTAACTAAAATTGTAAATTTCTTAGTGTTAAAATTATTAATTTAAACCAATAACAGAAATGTGTGCACATCTGAAAAATCTCGAAGGCAGGTGCAAAAGATAAAAACAGTAGCAAAAGATAAAAAAAAAATAAATAAATCGGCACACTGTCACTTTAGCTCTCAAAGTCTTTAATATCACTCACAATGTTTCGACCTACATGGTCTTCAAAAAGACTTTTTTTATTTTTTTCACATTTTTTATTTTGCCTTTAGAACTGCCAAATTTTCATTTTGCCTTTAGAACTGCCTTTATTCCTTTGTGGCATAGATTTAACAAGGTACTGGAAAGATTCCTCAGATATATTGCTCCATACTAGCATGATAGCATCACACAGTTACTGCAGATTTGTCTGTTGCACATCCATGATACAAATCTTTTATTCCACCACATCCCAAAGCTGCTCTATTGGATTGAGTCTGGTGACTGCGGAGGCCATTTCAGTACAGTGAACTCATTGTCATGCTCAATAAACCAGTCTTTTTTTATTATAGAATATTTTCTATATTATATTTTCTCTTTTTCGGACCATTTTCTGTAAACCCTAGAGATGGTTATGGATGAAAGTCCCAGTAGTTCAATACCCACTTAAATCACCTTTCTTCCCTATTTTGATGCTTAGTGTTTAAACTGCAGCAGATCGTCTTGATCGTGTCTACATGCCTAAATGCACTGAGTCCTGCCATGTGATTGAATGATTAGAAATGTGTGTTAACGAGCAGTTGGACAGTTGAACCTAATAAAGTGGCTGCTGAGTGGATATTTGAAACATTGGAAACAGTATTTTACACTCTTTGGGCCGAATCATAGAGCCAGTGCAATGTGACACCAAGCACGATACAATTGATACTCAGGTTTAATGCATGTTACATTCGAAACACAGCTGTAACCTATTAAGACAATAGGGATAACACTTTAGAGAATGCCCCAGGCACCTCGACCTTTTTTCACATCTTTATAATAGCAAAAGTGGATTTGGACAAGCCCTAAGTGTACCTGCACTGGGCACTTTAGACCATAAGCTTAAATTGTTGAAATAGAGCCCTTTAAAGTGTCGTGACAGATCGCTGTGGCCACATCAGTGAAAGCACCAAGAAGACTGATAATCTCTTCCTATTCTGCCCCTGCTGTAAGTAGGTTTTACCTCGGCCTATAGATAAACAGCTTGGGGACTGAAGAAAAAAGTAAACCAAGGATTTATTTTAACTTTTGTACTTCAGTCCCACAAGATCAATGTGTGAAATTAATACATATACATACATATAATAATATACATATATATTATGTAAAAAAAATAAATAAATAAATAAAAATCCCAGTCATATGAATATTTTGAAACATAAAATGTAACATTTTAGTCGTGTGCAAAAGGAGCATACTACTTGCTGTAAATACAACACATGGCAGCACAGTTGCTGAACCAATTATAATTACAACATTTTACTCTGTAATCGCTCAATCAGCATTTCAATTGATGAAATATGTTAACAATCAATCTTGTCACAGACCGTAACAATTACCTCAAGAAAGCAATTCATAGTCTACTCAAAAACAATGTAGAATATCTGTCCACAATTATCTGTCTAGTTATGCTATCTATCTTTCCGTCTATCCATCTGTCCGTCCATCCATAAGTCTTAACTCTCTGAACTGTTTAAACTGTTTTAAATTAAACATCCTAAAGTTTAAGATATTGTAATTCAAAACATTTTAAACAGTTCAGTTTCTTAATTAGGCTGAACAACAAACAAAAAAGTTATAAATAAATAAACAAATAAATAAACGAATAAACAAATATTGTACATGAAAAAAAAGTATATATATATATATATATATATATATATATATATATATATATATATATATATACAGAAGTAATATTGATCGTGTCAAAAAGCACTAAAAGATTTTTGCTTCTAAAATATATGTATTACAGTATGCAAAAACGTCTAGACCAATCCCCTTATTTCCATCCACATATAGATGCACATATGCATAATATTGGGAATGATATATATATATATATATATATATATATATATATATATATATATATATATATATATATATATATATATATATATATATATATATATATATATATATATATATATATTGTTTGGTCTTAGGTGTCTTAGCTACATAGAGACCAACAAGTTACTATAACTGTTAAAGCAATAATGTTCAATAGCAGGACATAGTAACAATGCACTAAAGATGCAAATACAGAATGACACAAAGGCTCGTGAACCCTGCTAACAAACCATAATAAAACCTTTCCTGTTTTATGTCACTGCGTGATTCTTACCACAAAATAGTTTGTTTTGTCTCTGTTTGCTTTGGGGAGAATGACAATTACTCACATGAATATGAAATATGCATATATTTACATCACATAGGGGACACGCAAAATCAAATTCAGCATGATGAAATTTACATGTCAAAGCTCAAGGTTAGAACTGATTAAAAATGTGGGCCATTCCCTGTGGGATACACTGCAATCATTTGTTTGTGAGGCTAAATCATAAACTTCAAACATGGAATGCAGTTAATGAAGAAGAAAAAAAAAGTGGTGGAAAAAAAAAAAATCAGGAAGATTAGAGCATATTTTAGTGCTTTAATTACTTCATTCTTTTAATAACAAATAGTGTATATGCATGCGGGTTCTCTAGGGGAATCGTTTTTACTCTACTTTTCTGTGAGCCAGGATTCTTTAGCCCTCTTATCTTTTTTATATATTTATGTTGCCGTTCCTTGAGGGATAAACTTACATTTAATGCACCACAACAAACTGCACTTGATGTGGCCTTTTTTTGCTCTTAAATAAAATCAGTTGTTTCAACTTCATAAAGCACCTGCGGTCTCCAGAGGTACCTTTCAAAACACAATCACAGGCATTTGAATCTGCAATATGCAAAGGGCCTCTAAATCACCATCGGCCCAGCCAAGAAAACGTCTACCTAGAGGAAATGTGGGCACTGCAGAGCACACTCACACTGCATTTCTCATAAAGAACAGATGTGCTTTTCTGGCTCTGCTCCTCCTAAGTGCATCTGCTATCAGCGTACTCTACACTTACTTAACAAGGACTCTGGCACTCCGTGACCATCAGGAACTAACCCAGCTTCTTATCGTAGCATCTAGCGTAACATTGAGTACTTTGAGAATAGATCTGGCTTGTGATTTTTTTTTTTTTTTTGGCGAGCCATTCACACTGATATAAAAAGAATTTCCAGTCCACTCTCTATTGTAAAAGTGGCAAAAGGCCTAAAGTAAACAGCTGCTATCAAAAAGCGTAGACGTTTCATTCTAATTTAGTGCATTCGATTTTAATAATCCTGTTCTTTTCAGACTCAAACTTTAATTAAACTCATTTTACGTTTAAAGGCTGCAGGTGTGCTGTGAACGTTCTTCATATTCAGCTGTTTCGATGAGGACTGGCAAACAATTTCCCTGGTTCAAAGCTTCTGAGAATGTTTCTAGGCAGCCTCTCGCATTGGAAGCGGCTGTGTAGGAGGAAAACCTCAATGGCTGTGAGCAGGTTGAAAATGGTGCGTGTTATTTCCCTCCTAAACTGCAGCAGATGAAACGCAGTGAGTGGCTGACAGAAAGGCCTAATTTAGCGAGGAACACGAAAACCTTGGCTGTATGCTCTCAACCACTCCAACCCCCTCTACATAATCGATCAAGCACGTATGGTGCCTTCTCAAAAATGAAAGGGAGATAAAAAGTAAGAGCGAAAGAGGGAAAGTTACAGGCTGGAAATTAACAAGTGCAGATTGCAAGAAAAGTGGATGAGCTTTAGGGGTGCACAATGGAACAGGAATGAAAAAAAAAAGAAGAGAGTGAGAGGAAGGAAAACCACGAAGGAATCGATCAATTCTCTGAAGTATTGAAACCGCCTTTTAACTTTCATGCAAGTGTAAAGTTAGAAAAAAAGGCATTACGAATGAACATCAAAGGCTTCTTTTATATCAGTCCTTGTGCTCTGTTCTGGGTGACTTTACTGCTTTTATAATGTACAGTATGTGTAAAAATAACAAGTACACATCTTTTCTCTTCACGTTGGTTTAATAAGTTTCTCTGACTGAATCCTAACGCAGTAGAAAGATATTACTGGAGCTTTAACACTCAGATATAAGTTTACAACAGGAAGAAAAAGAAAGAGTTGATACTTTTCAGAAACTTGACACTAGTAAAAATCATTCTGTTTAAACTAACCAATAAGCAATCAAATAATAATAATAATAATATCACTACTACTACTACTACTACTACTACTACTACTACTACAACTACTTCTAATAATAATAATAATAATAATAATAATAATAATAATAATAATAATAATAATAATTTATTGTATGATATAATATTTATAGATATTTAATTTATTTATGGACAGAATTTCTGTGCGCAGCCTTGGGGTGGAAGGAGTCCGGTTCGGGAACCAAATGATTTCATCTCTGTTATTTGCAGACAATGTTGTTCTGTTGGTTTCATTGAACATGATGATTTACTGGTCAATCTACATTCCTACTCTCATCTATGGTCATGAGCTTTGAGTAATGACTGAAAGGACAAGATAACGACAGAAATCGTGGGCGAGGTTTCTTCATAGGATAGTAGGGTGGACCCTTATAGGGTAAGGAGCTCTGTCACTTGGGAGGAGCCCTGAGTATAGCTGCAGCTCTTCCACATTGAGAGAAGTCAGCTGAGGTGGCTCAGGCATCTGTTTCAGATGCCTCCTGGACGCCTACCTACAGAGGTGTTCCAGGCATGTACTACTTGGAGGAGGCATCGGGGAAGACCCATTACATGCTGGAGGGACTATGTCTCTCAGCTGGTCTGGGTACACTTCAGGATCCCCCCGGAGAAGCTAAAGGAAGTGTCTGGGGCCCTCTCCTGGCTCCTGAGACTACTGCCCTAGTGACCTGGCCCCGAAAAAATAAATGGAAATGAAATAATATTAATGATATAATGAATGCTAATTTATGTCATTGACGGATTGTTTGATTGATTCCACAAAGAAGCTTTGAATGACCTGTGTTTTAGTGTGAACAAAAACAAAAAAGTAATCATTTAAATATATGTATATATATATATATATATATATATATATATATATATATATATATATATATATATATATATATATATATATATATATATATATATTTTATTTTATTTTTTATTTTTTGTAATGATGAAACATTGGAAGAACTAGTTCATCAAGCTGAACTCCACTGCAACCATGTATTTATCAGAACATGTGACAGTGGTCATATTGAGTATAATAAAAAATCATATAAATTTATGTTGAGTCAATAAATGAAATGACCAATTAGATAGGCTTTGATTAATCACATCCATAGATGCTGAAAAACAGGTATGATGTATAACACTGCAATCTCACATCAATCTGTATAATTTTAATGATTTCTATGAGATTGTACAATATCAATCACCTATTTTTGTCATAATTTGGCAATGGGCCTGCTGATGGTTCTGGTTATGGACACGTTTGAGAAATCCACATTTCACTTCTTTTTTTTTTTTTTTTTTTTTTTTCCATGGTATTGGCCGGGATATACTGCACATTTTCCTAAATAATAAACCTGTCTTGTAGAATGATTCAGACAGTTTAATCCAACTAATGTTTTTAAAAGCATGCAAAATAACTAGTTAGCAAATATTTTGGTTAGTTAATGTATTTACAACAATTAACAAAACACGGAATTAATTTAAATTATCAGTCCAATATTTGCTAATGCATTATTGAAACATTAGTTAGTGAACTAAAATTATTTATTTTATTTCCGTTAATTTGCATAAAAAGATTCATAAATATGGTAATAATTGCATTGTTCATTAGTTCCTCATGTTAGTAAACAACTTATCTAACATAATGGACTATAATTTGAAAGTGTTACCCCGATTTAAACGGGTTTATACAGGTAAGTTACATAATTACAGATGACTCATCTCAGAAGACAATAACTTTTTGTCATAAAATTATGCTGTAAAAAGTGCAAGTCTTAAAATATGTTTCTATATAACTCATTCATTCATCTATCCATCCGTTTTCCAAACTGCTTGTACTAGAGTTGTAGAAATGCTGGAAACTTTCCCAGGGTCTCAGGCCATATGCAAGGAAACACCATGGACAGATGGTTCTCTAAACACAGCAGCTAATTTATTTTCTTATTTATCAATAAAAATGCAATTTTTTTTTAAGATAGACTTTTATTTTATATGTTGATGCATATCTGAACACACACACACACACACACACACACACACACACACACACACACACACACACACACACACACACACACACACAGACAAATTAACAAGAAATTTATTTCATCAAATAGTGCTTCCTGCCCGAGAAATTGTGTCTCTATCCATCTCTGTGTCAAAGGCTGTCACCCAAAACTGTTGACCCTGAGCCCGGCAATGGCCTAAACAGCTGTTTGGCTCCACACATCCATCACACACACACACACACACACACACACACACATACACACGAGAAATGAGCTGGATTTGGGCCAAAGTCGAAGGTCAGCTTATGACAAAGCATGCCTGATGATGCCAGACCAAGGATGTCATTCATCTACATATCAAATGAAATGCTATGGAAGGAGTGGAGCTGCAAACACAGTGTAATAAATCCACGTCTATGTATGCAAAAAAAATTATAATTTTGCAAATTAATATATGAGAATCAGCACCTTGGAGGCCATAGTGCTCCACCGGAAAAAAAAAGGTGGTTTGAGATCTCCAAGTTAGAGTAAAGTCTTTACCCCAGGCGGAGGACTTCAAGTATCTTGCCATTATGTTCAAGAGTGACGGAAGGATGAAACATGAAATTGGCAGGCGGAACGGTCCATTAGAACTGAGCCGAAAAGCAAAGATCTCGATATACTATACGTTCCTACTCTCACCTATGGTCATAAGCTTTAGAACATGACCGGAAGGACGAGATGTCAGATACAAGCGGCCAAATTAGTTACCTTTACAGGGTGGCAGGGCATACCCTTATAAATAGGATGAGGAGCTCTGTCACCCACGAGGAGCTCGGATATATATATATATAAATTTATTCATTCATTCATCTGTTCATTCATTCATTCATTCATTCATTCATTCATTCATTCATTCATTCATTCATTCATTAAGCACAGCATAAAACAAAATACAAAGCTGCATAGTTCTGTTATTTTTACAAATACTTCCTTTCATTTTGGTTAATGTCATTTGTAAACATTTACACCATTCTGCACATGCTTAGTGTTTAATGGATGTTGTTGTTTTTTTTTTTTTTTTCTTGCTTTCCATTTGCAAATGGATGGAAGATGAGTAGAAGCGTTAGAAAATGAGCAAAAGCGATTATACCATTAAAATATCCAATGTTAGTCGGCTTGCAAGAAAACTTGTCCAATATCTTCCATGATGGAGTAATACATTTCTTAAGGTTTCTCTTAAAACAGTGTGCACATTCCTTACACACTCTTAATCAATTCCACACTTCACTCCATAATCTAACAATGTCTTATCTATCCTCACTGTACATAATTAACAGCAGTAATTCATCATACTAGCAAAACTCTTGAAGGAAATGAGAAACAAATCACCATACAATATAAATTATTGCATGCAAATATATAATACACTGCACTACATGCGCACATGGACATAAAACAAAGCTTGAAGGTACTGTACATAGTTAAGTTACCCTTCCTTTGCAATTGTGACCTAATTTAAAAGAATGGTGGAGTCGCCAAATTGACTTATATTTCCGAAATGCCATTCTAGGCCTGGAGGAAGAAGAAAAACTGATCCCAGTGGCAGAATTACAGATGATATATCATTAAAGCCTATTTTTTCACGCAGAAGTGAGAGGTCTGCAGTTGCCCCCAAAATCAAGGCATATGCCACTGACAGCGTGTGCAACTATCCCAGCTTTAATGTGGCAGCTGGCAATATCCAAATATCTGAAAGTAGGAAATGTCAAGGGGAGGAACTCAGCCAAAAAGTAGAAGGATCTGCAGGGAGACGGGACACACAGGCCTGCAGGCTCTGTGTATGTGTGTGTGTGTGTGTCCACCAACTAGAGTTGCACACATTATGTTTACATTCATATCTGTGCACAATTGCGAGCTTTCCCTATAGGGACGTTTCCACCGCTATGAACAAATGTCATATGGAGAGTGTTGATTGTATTTTGCTTTGTGTCAGTGTGTCAAGTGTTGGGAAGCGATAAGGTAACTGTGGTTGGAACTGTATGGAGAAGGGAGTCTGTGTATGTGGTGTGATGCTATTTTGTGCTCTGGCTTTATTTATTTATTTTCCGTCTTTTGTTCACATTTACATATCTGCTCTGAGTTATGAATATAGTCATAGAGTAGCTCTGCATATAGCATGAATCTTTGTCTATGGGCTCTATTTTGACGGTCCATATGCAGAGCACAAAACGCAGGGGGCAAACGCTTGCAGGGCGTGTCAGAACGCATTTTTGCTAATTTAAGGACCGGAAAAATCGCTTTGCGCCATGGCACATGGTCTAAAAGGGTTGAGTTTATTTTCTTAATGAGTTATAGGTGTGTTTTGAGAATAAACCAATTAGAGTCTCATCTCCCATTACCTTAAAGAGCCAGCTGCGTCGCGCCATAAGTGCGTTTTGACGTAAAGTAAGTTCACTTTCGCTTTTGCTCTCATGGATAGGGAAACCTTTACGCACAGACATCAATTAGCCTCTAATTAATTAATTTTGTTTGTTAAGCGCAAAGATTTGTTTCAAAACTATTTCTAAATTCAGTTCAAATTACTAGCAAACGAATAAATGAACAATAATAACCAAGTGTGGTCAAAATACTGAGTTATTTCCAAATACACCTGCCATGCCCCATATGGTCTAAAATTTGACAAGTGGGCAAATCTAAGCTTGTTTTTAATAAAACAAATATAAATATGGATGTAATAAATAATACTGCTAATAATAATAACATTATACAAAAGCAAATTGAATGAACTGAAAAAGCCTCTCGAGATGAAGAAAGTATGAAGGCAGTGGTTTCTAAATCTTCATGTAGGCTAGAAATGAATATGTTTTGTAATGTTTTAATCATTTATATGTATATCCTGCATATATCCTTATTATATATATATATATATATATATATATATATATATATATATATATATATATATATATATATATATATATATCCTTATTTTTCATATGTAAAGATATTTGCGTATTGCTCTGCATCTTATTTGTAGTGTGTAAGCCAGGCGCACTTTGCACCAGACAATAGACCGACTTTGTTCTGGTCTAAAGATCAGACTATTTACAGTTTCTCAAAATAGCAACGCGCCAAAACACGGCTGCTTTTTTAGACCAGGACGCCTATGGGCACACATTTGAGCGCAAATGCATTTGCTATTTAAACAGTGTGGCGCAACACCTCAAAATGACCCTTGTGCCGAGCTAAAAGTACTAAAAAACTTTTGCGCTGCACCTTGTGCCACATTGCGCCGGGTTTATGATAGGGCCCTATGTGTTTGACTGTTGTGACAATTTGTAAAGATCAAAATTCCTTCTAAAAACGTGTGTGCTAGGTCACACTTTGCATTGTTCGATTGTTGATTAATAAATAAGTAGCTAATTTTAATATTTTATTTAACTATTGAGTACATATTATTAATAATTATGATTAATGCTGTACAACAGCACTACCCACTGCACCGCTGCGCCACCGTGCCACACCTAATCTGTGATTACAATCCAAATGAATAACTATTAACACTAGGCAATGTACTGTGGGTTGTAGCATAAGCTCATTCTGAAAAGGTAGCCCTAAATACATTTCTGGAGATCACAAATTATGTAGCCAGAAGTAAGTATGGCTGCATTTCGCCTTTAAAACGAATGTTACACCGTGCCTTTTCGCGCTTACCAGGTGACCGCTTACCTCCATATGGACGGCTTTCCGGCTGTTACCAGTTTGTCCAGTTAGCTCGCCATGTACATCAGCAGACTTGAGAATCACAGAGAAGTTGACCATAAAGACAGGGTTCAAGTCCAATAAAGAACGGTTGCTGAAAGCAGATAAGATAAAAACAGAAGGCAATGATTGAAATAAACAAGTAAATCATAAGGTGATAATGTGGTAAAATCTGAAAATGTGGTAAAAAAATGGGTAAGCAAGTCAATCAGTGCTTTTCAAAACACTATAGGTTGGATCTAGGGAAGGAGAAGAGTGGGTCAGTTGATCAGTCAGTCTATCAGTTGACAGCTGCCTCTGATTAATTTATGCGAGAACAACAGTTGTGAATGGCACTAGCGAGAGAAATTTGAGATCTAAAAAAGTGTACACAGTAGCCTTTGATGGATTCACGAAAGTAAAGTGGTACATTTTTAGAATGAGCCTGGGTGGGTGAATTAACATTCAATATGGACAACTTTATTCCCATTAGCTAACATTAACAATAAATACTGTAATCAATGTATTGTGCATTGTTTGGTTATGTTAGTAGATACTTTAACTAACATTAACTAATACAACCTTATTGTAAAGTGTTACCATGAGATCTTAAAAAAAGTGCATTAATATGTTTGGCTGCTATTGAATTGATAGGGTCAGTGCTATATTGGAAAACTGCAAATGTGGGAATATCTGGCCCTTATAAATTAACATAAACAAGAACACTTCACCTTCCGATGACTTGAGCACACAGCTTGTACATGTCATGAGGACCAAGACATAAATATTTAACAGTATAAATCAGCAAATGCATCTTCTTAGATCTTAAATCAGGAAACGCGGACATTTGATTCTGTACAATAGAGTGCTCTGATTTGAACGTGCTAAGATTTTAGATTAATATTCACTCCAATATTCACATTTTTTAGGTTTATGTGCAATGACTTTAAAGCAGTTAAAGAACATGAAAAAATGTATCTAATGAAACATACTTTTGCCACACAGTTCTTTTTGTGCATTAATTCTTTCATTATCCTTCGGCTTAGTCTAGAGATGTGCATATGTATATAAATATATATATATATATACATATGCATGTGTGTGTGTGTGTGTGTGTGTGTGTATGCAGACCTCTAGACTAAGCTGAAAGAAAATGTACATACATATATATATATATATATATATATATATATATATATATATATATATATATATATATATATATATATATATATATATTTTTTTTTTTTTTTTTTTTTTTTTTTTTTTTTTACTACCTTATAATGAGCTGAGCCCCCTAAAATGAAAATCCTAAAATCGCCCCTGGTCACACGTTATTTTGATGGTTCATTTGTTGAATTTAAGTTACTTTGTATCTACATGTCAAGTAATTCTTATTTGCTCTGATTAGTAATTATTGGACTGCATGGGAAATTGGAGCAAACGGAGGAAACCAACGCCAACAAGGGGAGAACAAGCAAACTCCACACAAATTTGCCAACTGACCCAGACGGGGCTCGAACCAGGGACCTTCTTGCTGTGAGCTGACAGTGCTAACCACTGAGCACCAATGACACCAATGTTCTTGCTGGTAAATACCAACAGAAACACATTGCTAGACTTGTTATTTGTTTTTCATATTTCATCTTCTTAGCGCCAGAACGCTGTAAAGATTAGCAAGCTCCCACATCCGAGTTGTAATGGAGCACAGCATTATGCTATCCTCGCTTTATTACCACAAAGCAGATTTTACACAAATATGGCCTCGCCATACACATGCTTCCCTGTGCCAAAAACCCTTCCAAAGCAAAGCAGCTAATGACAAATAGTTACAACAAGTGCTCTTCATTCACAGTGTATTAAGTGTCGGAGCAGCGCTAGCGAATGCTGATGCTTAAGGCCCCGATTACTCATTCACTGTTTCATCAGAACCACGTCTGTTAGCGATGATAAATAATGTAGCAGCTTGGCATAGCTCACTGCGCCAGGCCAGCACTGAACTGATTCATGTGCATTTCCAAGCTCTTTTCATGCCAACAGTTCCTCACCTATTCACTCACATTGGCACTTTTTTTCATGCTACAGCAAATACATAAAACACTCAATGCTAATTAATGGTTTTGGGAGAGCTGGAGGCCACATCGGGAAGGAGGGGTAAATATAGATGATGTAGGAGTGATCTTAAACCATGTTAATTCCTTTCAGAGATTTGATTTAATTAAAAGTAAGGAGCTGAGCCAAGAAAATAAGCATTTATGAGGAAAATGCAGTGTCAGATGCTCTTTACCCCAGAGTGGTGTGCTAAAAGGGTAATCTTGACATAATATACACATGAAAATACTGACACGCTAGCTGTTTGTGTGTCCAAAAGTCACTGTGTAAGAGTTTAACTCTCTCTCTCTCTCTCTCTCTCCTAATACATTTTGTCTATGTTTAATTATGAAACAAATTAAACTGAAAAGGTATATGTTTTTTTTTTTTTTTTTTTTTTTTTTTTTAATAAATGTACAATTATGCCAATTGAGTTTAATTGACAGAACCTGCTAATTGATCATTTACATGCTACTATTCTGTTTTTCTACTACTACTCCGTTTTTTTTCCTTCAGACAGTTCAAAATAAAAGTGTATTCCTCAATAATTAATTGTAACTAACTCAGTCACAATTGCCAGAATCTTCATCTGTGTAATCACAAAGCTAAATCAGACAGCTAATAGGGATCAACTAACTCACCATTATACTCAAAATGATTTACAAGAGGTAGCTAACACATTTACTACAGTATGAGCTAGTAGATGCTGTATGTCTTTGTCTTTCACTTGCACACACACACATAATATCTCTCATGCGCTTCCTCTCTGCCTGCTTATGACTGATTCAAAGCAAAACTAGGAGATCTATCATGTCAAAACTGATGAAATGTTGGTTAAATATTTAGCTGCAAAGCACAAATTTAGTTGTATCTTGTCTAACTTAGAGAAGTAGGCTATTACAAAATAAACGGGTTAACCAATGGCTTGCTGTGTGTTGAATGATTTGGAATGCACTGTTCACTGTGCATTAAAAACACTTTGACAAATGCTAATCCATTAATTATCTTAATCCATTAAGTATCCATTGATACCTATTACACAGCTGTCTGAAAAACTTGATTCTGATTGGTCAGGCACAACATTCCAAGGTATGTTATTCCCAGATAACAATCACTAAAACTAATAACAACTGGATGGATGTACTGTGCCTGAATGTACTTAATCATGCTTTTAAACATTGGTCTGAGCCATAATAGCCTCTTAATTATTTAATTCAAGGCAAAACTGACAGAAACAAAAATGGCTAAAAGAGCTGATGGAGTAAACTGTACTTTAAACTACACAATATTCAGTCACAAGATTGCACCATTCAATTAAAAACAATGTCAGAGACAGATTCAAAATTCCCAGATGAGCCTGGGTAATTCAACAGTTGTTATCTTGGAATATTATGTCTTGAATGTTGTGCCTTGAAGCAATCAGAATTATTTATTCCAGACAGCCATCCCATGATCTGTAAAAACACCTACATAGATGTTCTTTATCTAACTCAGGCTCATTGGAAAAATGTGCTCAGGGCAACATCTTTGAGAATCAAAAATTAAGTACCCTGGACTAGGTGTTCTTGTAATGTTTGTTTTCACAAATCCACTAGAGGGTGTCCATTTTTCACAATCGTAAATACATTAGGGACACATTTTCTCATACATATCATTTTTCATAAATCCACCAGAGGCTGCTTTGTAAATGTATTGTCCATCTTGATGTCCTTATGGTGTGCATCTGTGAGAGGGGCCAATCGGCTTGTCATCGTGCATAATATATCAGCTTAACCCACCCCCTTCTCTAAACCTAACCAATACTGTTTTCAAAAGCAAACTAGAAGAGAAAAGCCATCACAGTTGTGATCTTTTACCACAGTATCACGCTGCTCTTTTGTTTTGTGTTGTTTCATTTTACCAGCTTTATGTTACCTTCCTTCAATGGACTTGAACATCATTTCCACTTAGTACCACCCTATAGATTTTTGTTTTACACAAAAAATGCAGCCATTATGTAACCCAAGGCATATATATCTTGGTTCTCAGAAATGTAGCCCTAGGCACATTTTCCCAATAAGCCTGTGTTGTCTTTGTCCCTTACATAAATGTTTTCTGTAAACATTTTGTATAATAAAAGTATTTTGTTTCGTTAGTGATGGTGATTTCAGTGCAGGTGACACATTTAGATGTTGACAAGGAACTTTTTTTTTTTTTTTTTTTTCTAATGGAACAAAAAAAAAAGAAAAAAGAAAGAAAGATTAGTTTTATTAGACATAGACAACAAATGTACTGACTAATGTTGTAACAGACTTATAATCATCTTTAGAAGAAGAAGTATATATACATATATGTGTCATACCTGCCAATACTCCTGTTTTTTCCCGAGAGTCTCCCATATTTCAGACTCATTCTCCACCATCTGCCCGTTTTGTTATTTCCCCCGAAAATGTCCCATCATTTCGCCACCCTTCACCCCAGTCCTCAGATTTTTGGTACAGTTTTTAACACCCCGGGTTACCAACTTTGGTAAAGGCCACCTGAAACCAGGTCCATAGTACAGTTACTAACACAACGATACAGTTACTACAGACACCCAAAGCCACACACCCTAAACCCCCTGCCCCTGGCCTCCCAGATTTTCAGAGACAAATGTTGGCCGGTATGATACATGGTTTCCGCTACATTCATTATTCCATGGTGGGGCGCAACGCCAAAATTTATCCCGCCACGCCTACATTACATTACTGTCGTGTGGCCACACTTGCTCACTTGTGCATTCTTAGTGGCCACATATGTATATAAACTGTATAAAGAGGTATAAAGAAAAAATAAATACACCACATAGAAGCATGCATTACACGGCAGACATTTCAAGAGTTCACACTTAGCTGATGATTGGTAATAAGCTAGTTTGGCATGCTGTCCCGGGAGAGAGCCCCGAGCTCATGAGAGCCTCGAGCCTGGGGCTCCCTCCCATTGCAGGGCGAGAGGGGAGTTTGAGCTCGGGTAGATCTCGAGAACCCCCCTCCCTCCTGCTGCGTGAGGGTTGCTAAGGTGATGCGTTTGCTGACATAATTGAATCAAATTTGGTGCTAATTTGGATTAGTCAATTTACTTAAGTGTCATGTTTTTGGGAGTGTGGGAGGAAACCGACGCAAAACCCACGCAAGAACGGGGAGAACATGAACTCCACACGAAAATGCTGACCGTTTGGGTAGATGCCCGAAGCGGAGGCATTTTGTTGTGAGGCTGCAGTGCTAGCCACTGGGCCGCCGTGCTGCCCTGTAGACAAAGGAGGAGGCAAAGGGGTGGAAGGGGGGATTCTTCAAGACGAAGATGACTAAAGGTAAGGTGTTTGGTTATTTATACTTGGTTAGGAGTAGTCTGATTGGTGGTTCGTACATTAGCTTGACTCGGGGCCAGCCGTGTCAATCATAAGCACGTGATCCTCTCGAAATTAGTTTATGAATAAACTTCACTTAAATGTTACTAGTTCTAAGAGGTTTTTGAATTAGTAATAAATAATTAGTTAAAATAAATAAATAAATAAATAAATAAATAAATAAATTTGAATAGACAACTACAAGCATTCTAGCATTCAATGAGCTAGATCTGTAAATTGTGCATCAATTGTACAATAAATTTTCAGCATATACAAGTTTGTGGGTGATGATCATGATATTTCAAAGTGAAAAAAAAAAAATCCTTTGCTCTTTTCAGGACACAACTGACAAATGTGAGTCTGGGTAGCTGTGACTTTAAACGAGTTTGATAAGTTTGCTCTGCACTTGGAGACATGCTGACAAAACCCTTTTTAATAGCAGCGTAAGTGACACCGTTGAGATGAGAGAACTGAAAAAGGAGAAAGGCACAGGTAGAAAAGTACATTAGTAAGTGAGAGGGGGGAAATAAATGTGAACATGTTTTAGGAAAGTTTCCCTTCTGTTTCATCTCTTGATTTTGCTGAAATCAGCATGGATTAGAATATGTTTGTTCACTGCCATCCAGTTCTCTCTGTTTCTCCCTGTACTCTGTGCAATCCTCCCTCTTTACTTGCTGAAGAGAGAGCAGCTGTGGAGGCTGCCAAGGTCGCCGGGACATCTGAGAGTAATGACATCCCCCTGAAATGTTACCTCAATGCTAAAACTCACACTCAGCAGGAAAGGATGAGGGCTCAGGAAGACAATGGCCTACAAAACCACCCTGCGTTTCTGAAGTGGTGTGTGACTGTGCATAGTGCGTGGGTGTTTCTTAACCTTTCATATCTTTCCCAGGGGTTACATTTGATTATAACTAACAAGTTATGTGAATTATGATTTTTTTCCTTCTTTTTATTAGTGTCATGAAGATGTAGAAAAAATGGGATTTTTGTATCACTGAACTTTTTATTTTTAAATAAGTTTTTTTATTTAATCTATTATTATTATTATAGTTATACTAGTTCTTATACTATACATACATACAGGGCTTTACATAAACTTTTTTGATCACCAGCCACAGTGGCTAGTAGATTTCCAGCATTACTAGTGACTTGCCATTTTCACTAGCCACAATTTTGTTGTTTGGAAAATATGTTTTATATAAATAAATGTTACTTTGACATGCTAAAATGACATGATTTAGATGTTGTGTTGTCCACATGCCTCCTCATTTATTTCACTGTTTGTGTATGTTGTGTATGAGCTTGCTCACTGTGCATGAGCAAATGGGTTGTGTCGCATTGCAATTGGTTTTTAATTTACATGAATTTTTAGAGCTCAGAATAAAGGTTTTACCAAATTCATCTCTAACCACATTAAAAAGAAATAATTATTTCTCAGCCACATATTTAAATGTGTCAAAACAAGCAAATATATAGCTGCATACATGCACTTTTTATTCAACAAAACTTTTTTTATTATTATTTATAATTGACATTTAAAAAGATCTATTGTTATGCATTTAAAATATGCACAGTAATTTGTCCTGGCTAAAGGTCCCAGATCAGCAGTGAACTACACATAAATGGCGAGTTAATCTCATATTAAAGCAATGTTTTTGTAAAGGATGATAATTAAATTATATAAACAACAATAACTAAGCAAAAGAAAGCAGGTAAAAACATACCTTGTGTGATAATGAAAGGATGATCCTGTCCCTGAGAATAAATAAATCGAAAGCAGTGACTGCTGCTGCAGCTTACAAAAGGAGATATATATATATATATATATATATATATATATATATATATATATATATATAGATAGATAGATAGATAGATAGATAGATAGATAGATAGATAGATAGATAGATAGATAGATAGATAGATAGATAGATAGATAGATAGATAGATAGATAAATAAATATATATTTATTTTATTAATCTTGAGCTCTTGAAAGCAGCAGGACTGTGGGTACATGAGCATTGCTTTTTGTCTAGTCTATTTCAAAGAGAACCGATCGTACCAGTTGTGCTTGCTCTACCCATGATTGTTTAAACAAGTTTTTAAGAGTCGCACGCATCACATCACCTGTGCGCGTGAGTAATCATCCTCTTATAAGGTATCCACCTGCTTTTGCTCGCATGAACTGTTATTTTTGTCAGTCGTGCTGCTTCTCAATTCTAAGATCACATATTTTCACATATTGGGCCATCCTTATTGTCGATCCCTGCATTAAGAAAACTACAATGTAAAAATTATTTCCAGTCAGCCATATATATATTTTTAGTCTTCAAAAAAACTAGTTGAAACCCAATTAAGTTTTTAAAATTTATTTAGTTACAAAGTTTTTTGTTGTGATTTATTTTATTATTTTTTTATTTTTTGTCATTGTACATTTTACAGTTTTGTAACGAATGTGGCCGGTCAGACACATAATTATGTTTTGCTTTATTTAACAAAAAATACACAATCAACCTCTCCTACCCAGAAAAGATTGGATGTGTCAGTGTGTAATATAATTCCAAGGTATTTAAGACACAAAGGAATGTGCTCGTTAATTGACATATAACAGCTTTTATTGTAAACCTTTAAGTGTAATCACATGTTTTGCAACAAGTCTCCCAGCTAACCTCCTGGGGAAGCCACTTAACAGAAGGAGTTCTTTACATTGAAAAAGGAAGGCAAGTTAGCCCTCCTGATTTAGACTGAACTGGTGTAAATTATAGATAGCCTTAAATAACCCATATTAGGATTAAATTTATTATTTTGGTTCATTTAGTTTGGTCTTACAATATTTTCTGTTAGACTAGTCAGTGAAGTTTTGTTTTGTATAAAGAAAGGTTTCCTGTGCATCTTTATTTTTGTTACCCTATTTAAACATACAGTAAATGCTTAAACATAATTTATTTATTTATTTATTTATTTATTTATTTATTTATTTATTTTTACAGTGTAAAAAATAAGGAAATACAGATACAGATGTTGCTAAATATCTAACTATTTTTATTTCATTTTATTTTATTTTACATGCAAATTATAAATTATGCAAATCTTAACTAAACCAACAATTTCTGTATGAATACTGTCATGAATGTTGATGTATAATTGTAATGTTTCCTATAGTCAATAGCATATCATCAAGCAAAACATCAAAATCAACGTTGGGTATGACTCATTACACAGTAACTGTTTTCATGAATTTGTGTTATATTCACACTTTAATGTTATTCAGTAATAAAACACATTGTATGTTATCTGATTACAATCTCTAAAGTCAGCATAACTATGTTACACAATAAAAACAGCGTTCTAAAAATATATCATAGCAAATGGATGCTGGATCTGGATTATTATAAGCCTAGATTTGGCAAAATCATCAACAGAATGCTTTAAACAATATACATTTTAAGATGATCTATGAATGATTATTCACCTTTGGACATGGATTTGGATTTAGATTGGATCCCTGACTCTTTTTTTCCCTTTTTATTCAATCAATTTACATAACTGGAGGTATAAATGTGGTTTGCAATTAAATTCACAGACACAGGCACAAAAAAATAATTCAGTTTTAGACCCTTAGACTCCCCACTTTTGCATAAATGTTTAATACAGACATCAACCCACATACTGTAAGCGATGAAGAGACAAACCCAATAAATGATGCATTTTACAATCCAAAAAATGACCAGGACATTTTCCAAGAACATGTTCATCCTCTGGCAATTTGTAGAAAGAGCACTCCGAAGAACAGTCAGACTAAACGAACATTGAGGAAAAATAAAAGAGGAACGGGGAAATCCCAGAGGAAGATCAAGGCAGCAGAGATAATACCGCGATAACTTTCCGTGGGTTAACAATGTGCCGCCTGCTGAAGCGGCTGTCTGCGTAATGGTTCTCTGGAGATTTGCAGAGGCCGACGTCTCCTCTGTTGGGCTAAGCTGTGTGCGCTGCCCCTCTCCTTCCACCCTCAGCAACCTCCTTCTCCAATAATGATGCCACCATTCTTCACACCAGCACACCAACATACCTCGAACACCACACACATACACGTACGAGAAGAGTGTGTAGGACAATGTTCTAAGTATTTTGACACTTGTTTTGTATGCTGCTCTATATGGCAGGATAAACTGTCATGAGCAACCTCCTCAAAATCATGAAGGACGGTGGGGATGCAAGACATAGCCTGCTGTCCTCTTCCCCAAAATAGCTTTCCCTGAAGATCAGTGCTGACGTTTTCTTTGGCAAAAGGTCCCCACACTTGAGGATCCTTCTTGCCTTTAACGCCACAAGTTTCTGTTTGCTTAATGTCAGCTCTCCTTCTGTGCTTTCAGCAGCAACTCTGTTCCTTTTCAGAAAAGGTTAAGCAAGAGCAAGAGTTCTGCTGGTGGGGAAGGGTGGTTTGTGTGCGGTGTGTGTGTGTGTGTGTGTGTGTGTATTTTCACTCAGTGACAACTTTATGCATTGATAGCCCTAAATCTTTTGGACTTCAGAATTGTGAATTCTATTGGATAGGCTTAACAAGGTGCCACTTGAAACTTTTCTTAATTTGGATTTATAACACAAGCGTACAGTGAATACACTTATGTATTGGCTGATCAGATATTTAAGAGCAGTTGAAAAGGTTCAGCTAATAATGTAATCAATGAGTGCATAACAAGCTTAAGGTTGATTTATACTTCTGCGCCATGAGCACGCGTATGCAACGACGCATTCTCGCTCATGGCCGTCGGCGTCGCTGACACGCACCACTCAAAAAATGTAACTACATGTCACAACAATGCGCAGTGCAAGCTCTGTGAAGGGTCGGCTTAGTAGCGCTGACGAGAGTGGGCGGGACCGAAAGCCAAGCAAGCTCATAGGAGCTATTGTTTACAAGTGTGGAGTCTCGTGAAAGTTTTGTTTTGTTTTTTTGTTTTGTTGCACGTCCGCTGGTTCCTGCCTCAAAATGAGTGAATTTGAACCACTTGTGCATTAAGGAAGCATTCAGAAAAACTAACCACCAGCAAAGAACCTTGACACAGAGGAACATAAACATCTTACTGCCAACTAGCGCTTCAAAAGTGTTATTACAGAGCAAAAGAAACAGCCCGCAGAAGTATGAATGCACAGCTATCTGCGTTGCATGCGCCGTGGGTCATGCCCATCACTTGACGCAGAAGTATAAACCAGGTTTTAAAGGGAACCTTTATTATTATCCTTTTTTTCAAGATGTAAGAAAAGACGTTGGTGTCTCCAGAATATAAAGTTTCAGCTCAAAATACCAATCAGACCCACCGTTTTAGTGTCTGAGGACTAGTGTCTGTTTTTGTAGCTTGTGGCTTTAAATGCAAATGAGCTGCTTCTCCCCACCGACCACTCCTCCGTGCTTTTCAACTTCTCATGCATTACGTCAGATAAACAGCCGTCAGGTGAACTCAGGTGACAACTCGGGTGAAGCTGAAATATGGTCACAAGTCAAAAATACCAAGTAAGTTTATTTGATGTATTTGCTGTGAAGTTTATTTAAGCCTTTCTGAAATGATAAGTCACACACAAATGTCGTTAGCAGTACAATTGCAAAGTTTACTGGCACCATGTGGCCATAGTGATTACATCAGTTCTCTCTTTGTTACTAAGATGTTCTGTTTTAAAAAAAAGGTTTTAAACTTTAATTAATTATTTTTATATAAATTATTATGGTGAAGCTGATCACAAAGAGTTGCAAAATATGTTTAGGTCTCAGTTTCTTTGCAAAAAATGTTCTGTGGACACATGTATAGATGTTATTATGGAGAAATTATACCTGCCAATCAGTTTGATGGGAGGGGAAAATCACACTCCTATGTCATGTTGCAGTGGGCTTCAAAATCACCAGGATTCAGATTCTATTTTAACTTCAGTAAATTTAAAAAAGAGACTTGCTGTGTGACTCCAATATGACAGTGAACACTATACTACACACAGTTCTGTCCAAACATCTTACAAACATCTTACAAAAGTTGATTTCGATCATAGATGCTCTTTAATATTTGTGATTAATACACTATCTATGCGCTCTATAGGGGGCATTAAATACTTGTTAAAATCTAAGTCTAAAGTTAAGATGTGCAATGTGAAATATATAAAGATGACATTAATTGTAATACCATTAAAATAGTGATTAAAAATGTTGAGATAAAACAAAGTTATTTTAAACAAAAAGTAATTTTTTAGATTATTTCACAAATAACATTTTTTTGTAGGGTGTACACACAATATATGGTACTCAGTTTTAAGCATGTATACAAAGAAAACATTCAGCATTTCAAAAGTGAAGTGAGCATATTGTTTTCTTATAATTGTTACATTTAATAGTGATAAAAAAATCTTGTTTCAAAACTTGTTTCAGTTTATTTATGTTTTCTAGTCTATTCCTAAAAAACACAAATACTATAAAAAAGAAAAAGAAAAGTATATATATATATATATATATATATATATATATATATATATATATATATATATATATATATATATATATCAGTAGCCATGTTTAGTCTAAATATGATCTCCACTATATTATTTAAACTTTGTTTTGTCGACTTGCAAAACTCACTGCATGCCGATTGTTAAGCCAGTTTTTACAATGCATGAGTGGTGTGTGAGCAGTGCAGCTATTTTATTTATTTATTTTTTCGCCATGCATGTTCACAACCAGACTGGGAGCAGAGCAGTGCGTCAGCGGGCAAGCTTTTTTTTTTTTTTTTTGGCTGTGCATGAGAATGTTTTTTTTTGTGCGCGTGTCTGTGAATGATGAAATAATCTTAATTTCAGAGTGAACTATCTCTTTACACAGTTTATAAAACTCCTAATTATTAAGCAAGCTTTTTGATCAATTATTTATTGTGTATGTGTGTATCTGAGTAATTTCATATTTTGGCAACTCTTTACAGTAAGAGTACATGAAAAAGTATGTATTGATTTGTAAACTAAACATTATGTCATCATGAAAATAAACTTTATTTTATTATGAATTAATGATGAGTTCAGTCGTTAAGCTAATCATGAACTAACTTCAACTTCAACATGAGTCACAAGAGTTCAAGTGTGAATAATGGCTACCTTATTTACTTGTTAGTACATGATTGATTGTTAATTAATGTATTCTACACATTTTTACATTTGATTAATTTAACCATCATGAACTCATGATATGATAATGTATAATTAATTATATCATGACTTTACTTGGAGGGGGACATCATTATTAACCCATTCTTAACTCATCAACTCCTTATGCACGTCCGTCTAGTGTGTTCACACTGAATAACAATAGAAATGTGTTCCGTCTACATCAACATCACCAGTTTAAATGCAGAAGCACATGTGTAGTTAAGGATATGTTATAGTTGATGTGCCTCTTCAAGTAAAGTTATGACATATTAATACATTAACAGCTAATGAGTTCATGTAGCTTACATTTACTTAAACTTAAATGTTAATTAATACATTAATTAACAACATGTACCTACAAGTGAATGACCTCCTGTGACTCATGTTGTAAAAGTAAAAGTAAAAGTATCACCCATTGTCTTTGTGAAAATGAACAGTTTAATGCACATGATCCATTTCATACTGTAGCTGTTAGAGTATTGGTTGGTATGTTTGCAGTGTTTCTCTGTGTTGCATTGAAGTCTACTTAGAGGGAAAGGTTAAGCAGAAAACGGCCTTCTGGTGGGTATGTTGCTTTCTCTCTTGCTTGTTATCCCTCTGGGTCTGTTCCTCTGACAGGGCAGCTGACGAAGACACTTTGCCAGTTGGTCACCTCACATTTTAATCAATTAATTTGATATTTAAGAATGGGATGGCTACAGGGACATGGTGTCCTTCAAGCTTCAGTAATCTGGTAATGATTAGACTTTAATGAATGTATAGCTTGTGTTTCAGATATTGTGTCTGGCTATAGTAGCACAAAAAACAGCAAGTCACTTCCAGTGTCTTGATAAAATGATTCAGATTTTAATGAATGCTACAAAGCTACAAACCACACTTGACTTTGTATTTCAAAGCATTACGTGTCAAAGTTTAAGTTGGATTTTTTTTTTTTTTTTTTTTTAACTCATGACTCATTGGTAAGTGATTGGTTATTTGACATTCAGATTTTGTCTAGTGCAGTTTACCAATATAACTCAAGTGCTGGCTAAATTTAAGAAATCTGAAGTGAAATATTTTGAACAATAATAATCAAACATTATTTCAGTCAGCATATTTTGATACTGCATGCTATGCAGTTTCAGCTTTACTATGATATTAAGATGTGTGGCAGGTTTGCTTTTATTAAAACAACGTTTATTTTGATTGCTCAGTTAGAGCAGTTCACTTGGATAACAGTTGATAACAGATTCGTCTCAGTTCAGTTCCAAATTAAACGTTGTGGTGTGTAATCAATCTAAGTGTAAGGTTCCTTTAACACAACATGGACCAAAATAATCTAAATAAAAACAGGATGTGGTATCACAAGATACAACTATAAAAATAAAGACTGCCTAAGTATACCTGTTAATTTCTCCTTATTGTCGAGTTGTATATTACACCTACTGGAAGCACAGATGTCAGAAACACATCTCCTTGCAGCAGATCTCCATGTGTGTTCATCACTATTCCACATTTCATTCATTGTAATTGAAATTTCTAAGCTGAATCTTTGTACAAATAATTTCCAGATATTTTCTGTCAGGTTTTGACCAGGACTCTGAACTTGCCATTTCATTATTTCACTTTGAAATTTTCAGCAAAGCAATTACTTTACCTTGTTTGTGTTAATGTCTATTTTTGCCATGTGATGGGACTCTTTACCCCTTTTCCAAAAAGTTTAGAGCTGGGGCTATTGCACTGGTGGTTTGGAGGAACTGGTGAGCCATCTAAGATTTGGTTTGCTTTTCTATGGCCTGCCACAGAGACAATAACACAAATGCCGAAGTGCCAATCAACAAAGGCAGATGTTGAGTTGCTGGCTTGGGACACAACACTGGCATCCAAACACATTGCAACCCTACGTGTTCATGCAGCACAATCATTTGTATAGATGGTTATTTCAAGAGAGAAAAACATGTTTAGCATTTTGTTCTGTTGCTATTACAAATATTTTTTGACTTGTTGTTAAAGGTAACCCTGCCCTCATCCCCTAACACAAGTAATTCTTACTTTTAGCCCAGCAATGTTTCCCGTGCATGCAACTGTTTGATTTGGTAAACTTCAATCAAAGTGTGATCGTTTTCTTTTAATATTTAGAAGTGTGGCCTTTCTACACAATATGCTCAACCACAGTCCATGTTTGTTTGTGTAGCCAATTAGCTCAAGGTTTATCTTCCCCAGCCTCTCCACCAATACTTACTGTAGCGAGTTATAATCTAGATTACAGTGCTTGTGTATCTTCTGCACCATTATATGTAGGAGATTAGCTTAAAGGGAGGAAGATTAATTTGAACAGGGCTCCAAACGAATCAACTCTTTAAATCCGAACAAACGAATTGTCAAGCGATCATTTGAGCGGACAGTCGATTCAGGTGTTAACATGAGCTGCTTTTTGAATGTTACATTCATGATTCCCAGTTACATGTTATAGCACATAGATTAGTAACATAATTGAATTCTAAAATGCATGGCGCTGCGCATCGGCAAGCGGCGCTTCTGGTGTGCAACCTGCTTTGCGCTCTTGTCGCAGCACCAGTGGCACCTCAATGAGGCACCAAAATTCATATACTGACTCGGTCCGGTGCATACCAGTTCCAAATGTATTGGTGCCACAATGGCGCCAGGTTTCGGTACCCAACCCTAGACACCTTACAAAAAGAAGGATGCAGGTTCGAATCATGGCTGGGCCAGTTGTTATTTCTGCGCGGAGTTTGCATGTTTTCTCCATGCTCGCATACGTAGGTTTCCTTCAGGTGCTTCGGTTTCACTAACAGTCCAAAGATATGTGCCATGGGTGAAATGAATAATTTAAATTGACTGTAGTGAATGAGTGTTAATAAGTGTTTCACAATACTGGGTTGTGGCTGAAAGAGTTCCACTGTGTAAAACATATGCTGAAATAGAGACTAATGAATGAATATTTATGAGTCAATTAAAAAAAAAAAAAGAAATATTTATTTAAAAAAAAATGTTTACTTAAAGGTTATCATACACTGTTAGACATTTCAAAGGGTTTTTACAGTAACTTACTGGCAACACTGTTGCCAGTAAGTTACTGTATTTTAGATTTACAGTATACAACTGTAAATCCGTTTACAGCATGTTACCGTAGTGTCTGAAAATGGTTAACTACTGTAAAAACCTAAGTTAACAGTTAGCTACTGTAAACCTTTTAATTTTGTCCTAAATATTTTATAATATAATTTTATTAATATTATTTTAATACTATAGACCTAAAAAAGACACAATTGCAAAATATTAACAAAATAAACACTCTTTATTTAAAACATTGGAGATGCTTAAAACAAGCTTAAAAATGTGTAAAAACATTACATTTCAATCATTCAAAATATTTTATTTTAAGAAAAAAAACGTTGAAAATGACAAAGCACATTAACATACATGTACAAAACTAATTTAGGTGTCTGACCTGCATATTGTTGAGAAAAAAAACCCCAATTGTACTAAGTACTACTGACATTAAACCAGACACAATTACAAAATATTCCATACTTTAAAACATTAATAATGCTTAAAGCATTTAAGGAAAATGTGTGAAAATTACATTAAGCAATAAAATCAACACATTAAAAATAAATAAATCACACAAAGCACTAGAACATACATGTACAATAAAAATTTAAACTTCTGAATTGCATATTGTTGGAAAAATAAATATTTGTAACTATTAGCCGACTCAGAAACAACCCAACTTTAAAATATTACTAATTCTGGTGTCAAATGCTCAACAAGGTCTGAATTCACATGTTCAAATGCAATACATCTTTATTTCTATTGCACTTTTACAATGTAGATCAATGATGTCAAAGCAGCTTAACATAGAAGTTCTTGTAAATTGAAGCTGCTTCAGTCCAGTTTTCAGAGTTGAAGCAGTAAATGTCACTGCTGAAAGTCCAAACACTGAAGAGCAAATCCACCGATCCATCAATCGTAGCCAAGCGATCCAGTGGCGACAGTGGCATGGAAGAAACTTCACCAACTGACGAAAGTGTAGAATAAAAGCCCTTTAATGAAACCAGGCTCAGTTGGGCACGACCAGTTCTCCTCTAGCCAAACTTGTGCAAGGCCGCAGTCTAGGCACCGGAGGCTTGAAAGTTCACCAGCGGGTGGTCAGGCTGGCCCATTGGATCAATTCGGAAACTCATTGATCACGTGTGTCTTTCAGGATTCACTCCTCCATGACCACCACAGCATCTGGTCAGGATTTGGCCCAGTCCAGGATTATGAAGAACTCTGGATAAGGACAAACAGACTAACATAAGCATAGAAGAAGCTTGTTTAAAAAAAATAAATCATATACTGGTTAATTATTTTGAAGTATGGCAGCTGGGTTGGGCTAGTTTTCAGCTGGTACTGAGCAACTGGCTCCTGCTCATAACCTGCTCACTACCATGTTTAAAAGATAACTAACCAGAATGTCCTGTTTATTTTTTTCCCTAACAAGGTTTTACAAAAACATTGTAGCATTTGTGATGGGTTGATTCACTGCAGGACAGATTAGACTATTTGTTTTATGTATTCATAATAAACTAAAACAGACTGAATGCTGATACAATTATTAAGAGTGTCTCACCTAATCCAAGTTCTCAGTTAGCTGGTGAAAGAAGGATAACTCACTGTTGTTCATGGTTGTCATTCTCTTCACTACTTCTCCTGCCTTCTTCTGGCTCACTCTGGTTGTTGCTGTGCATTTTGTTTCATCCTCTGGAATTATTTATACAAAAATTTTTATTATTTTATTTATTACAAAATATTTAGGCAACATGAAATGGGGAAAAAGACATTTAATACATAGACAAATGCATGTATCCCAATACTAATTATTGTATTATGAAATGTCTGACCCATGACAGACCTCAATCTGCTCAAAAATATTATAAACAAAGATGAAAAAAAACCCTACTAAATGGTTTAATAAAAAAGGGAAAACGATTTTTTATTTAGCTAGCAACTAAACATGTGACACATTTTGTATTAAAAGTAACGTTACTATATTGAGAAACAAATAGATGTACAGTACTTACTGTTGTATGAGGTCCAGTTTGCACAGGCAGGCTCCCAGTATTCTATATTGAGACCATAAGAAAGCCAAAAATACAGATAAGAATACCATGCTACAATCCACAACCTCCACACAACTTTTTTTTTTATTTGTTTACCTTGGTTGCTTACTGGTCTTGCTTATGTTTTAAGCATAAGGCTGTGCTGATCAAGATGTTCCTCCGAAATGCTGTTTGTTTCTTCAGACAAAACCTGCTGCTGTGCCAGTGCCATATCTAAACAGAAAAAAATATAACTTAATGGTAACAATTATGTTAAACCAAATGTCAAGAGTTGTGATAAAAAAAATAATTAGCAAACAATAAATAGCAAAAAGGTGGTTATTAGCATAATGCATAGAGGTAAAGTTGGTTTTATATTAGCAGATTCAGACTTCCCCCTTAATAATTTAATTTCATAAAAGTATTATTTGCAAACTCTAAATAGCGAAATCATTTTAGCAGCTAATGACTATCAAAGTACAACATGCTCACGGTCAAATAAACAGTGTTAATGTTGATTTCAAGTCATACTGGCATGCTAATTCTGATCGAATATTCAAAGTAACATGGTAAACAGTATAGAGTCTTCTAAATGAACGAATGTGCGAATATAAAACCAACTTTACCTCTATGCATATTGTGTAGATTTACGTTAACGTTCTTATAGGTTACGTCGCGATGTTATTTTCTCAAGCTAACGTTATAAGTTACTCTAAACCAGAGAAAAATAAGTTCACAACATCTAATATATATAGTATAAATCAATATAAGTTAAACGTTGCACGTTAAAATGAGTTTGAGTCCAATTCAGTATAAACTTAGCTCAGTTTAGCTAACAGTTAACATTACCATTTTAAGATCGCTTCAGCCAATGTTGCCGAGCAAACAAATGCTAATAGAGGTGCTCAAATCAATGTCGAGTGTTGTCAGCACAGACAGACGCGCTTTTGCAACACATTCTCACTCCCAACTCGTCATATACTGACGCTTGGTCAGGAACCCTCGGCGTAGGTTATTGACGCACAGGGTACCCCTTTAGCGTCACATTTAGACGTGCAGGGATTCCCTATAGAATCTGTACCTGAGCCTGAAGCGTCATAGGGAGACGCTGGAGGCTCGTATAATTACCAATAGATGTCAACGCACTTTTTAAAACCTGATTTACGCCTATTATCGCAGTTTTCTTCTTTTAAAAATATGTAATTTTTATTTTGTTCATGAAAAGCGTCTGTAAACTGGGTCGAAACTACTGTATGAATAAACTTCGGTCCACGTGACATCCCTTCACGGTGAGTTTAACGCCGCTCTGCTATTGGTCAAACTGCATCAACGGTGAGTTCTCAGATGAGTTCAACTGTCAACATTAAATAGTATGTTAATGCTGCATAATGTATTTTTATTGGAGATTAGTTGGTGTTTATAAATATTTTATCATTAACTTTATATTTAATGAGTGAAAATATATTCGGTTGTCCAGTTTAGGTTAACTATAAAACTATACTACTAATAAAACTTTGATTCATTCATATTATTTATTATTTTTTTTACTTTAAAAAATATTACATTTCAAGTACTAAGTTTAAAAATGTTTTTGGCTGATCTTTTTTTATTTTAAATTATTCATTGAAGTTGGGGTCATTGTATGTGGCGATCTATTTTTTACAGTCTATGCTCGCTATCCCAAGGTTCATTGCGATCCCAAGGTTCACTGCGGTTTTCCACAAGGTAAGTAAAAAGTAAACAAATAAAGACGATTTGTTGATAAAGCATGTACTGTAAACTAGCGACGTTATCTAATTACATCAAGTTCATTTATTAAAAACATATTTTTCTCACATATAACGTTGGTCATGCATTAGAACAATATATACATTTTAAGATAAGGAACAGTGTTACCAGATTGTTGTTTTCCACAATAGAATTCGTGCAAAATCTTTATATGATATGCAATATGCAACTCTAATAATACAAATGTATTCGTAATTGTTTCAATATTAAAGAACATCAAGTGTTTTCAAAGGTTTAAAGGCTACATTGTAAAAACAATTATTTTCCATGCCTTAAAACACACACACACACACACACACACACACACACACACATATATATATATATATATATATATATATATATATATATATATATATATATATATATATATATATATATATATATATATATATAACATAAGAAAAGCTCAAGTATAACTTAAGCTGATGTATGTCACAATGAATATCTTACACTATTACAAGTATAATTTGGCCTTTAACAATTTATTTAATAAAAGAAAGAATCTATCATCTCTAAATTGTGGTAAAGAGGCACAACAAGCTGTCTTCTTTGTCAAATATTATGTCAGTCAGGATGGCAATGGTAAAACTCAAGGATTACCTTGCACCTTCTCAGAAATTTACCATTGATCATATGTATTACAAGTGGCTGGATTGTTTTTAACACAAGCAACGTATTTTAAATCATTATCTTAAACAGATTATGGCTCATTTTGGACTACACTTACATTACTTTACAACTGCTTAATGCAGTACTGATGTATCTAGTAGTTAGTGGGTTTAACTAATGTCACATCTGTTTTTATTCATTTTAGATGCAGAAACTTTTGACATATGAATTCATCTTGACTAAGGGTAAGGTTTTTGTTCAGAATTAATCATTATTTAAAATCATTGTATTTTCTTTGTTATTATGTACAGATTTTAAAAGAATGTACTTTCTTTTAATAAAGAACTCTTCACAGCACTGCATCTGAACAGTCACAACCTCACAGAGCTGCACAACTGCCCCACTCAAGATCACTGTTGAAGCTGGAACCTCATCTTGTGTACAGCAAAGGCAGAGCTGAAAATTCACTGTTTGTCTTGTATTGTGTGGTAAGTCATAGTTTTATTTATTTATTTTTTTATTGCAACACTAAGTAGTCCATTCTGTGGCCAATATGATATAAAAGGCCTAAAATGGGACTGACGTGATCATTGTTTTGATTTCTAGATAAGTACTTATGGGGCTACACATGCAGCTGAAGTTAGCTACATGGAGTAGGACATTTCTTTCAGTATACTCTTAAAGAGATTCACCCAAAAATGAAAATACTGTCATTAATGACTCATCCTTCACTTGTTCCAAATATGTCTGAGTTGCTTTCTTCAGTTAAACACAATTTATATTTTAAAGAAAGATAAAAACCTGCAAACATTAACTTACATGGTATTTGTTTTTTCCTACTATGCATGTCAATGTTTTCAGCTTTTCAGCTTTCTTCAAAAACTTCCTTCATGTTCAACACAAAGTAACTTGGAAGTTTTTAAAAAAAGGTTTACAACCACTTGAGGGAGAGTAAATAGTGAACTATTCCTTTAACCCAATCTAGTTGACTTTACTAGAAAATTGTATAGAAACCCAGTGCCTTAAACCCCTTACATTTTATACAAGGTACAACTTAACAGCCATACTTGAATTAAAATATTACTGTAAGTCCAAGAAGATTGTAAAGGTTCTAGGTTAATTTAAAGAGGGCTGTTTAGTTTCACTTTGTGTAAAAACATAAAGGGTTTAAGGCAACATTTTCCATGCAGTTTTTTTTATAAAGTCAACTAGTTTGAGTTAAGAGTGTAATGGGTTTCAGTAAAAGCAGTGAATCATGCAGGCATGAAATTAATGTTTAGCCATGTAAAGCAATAAGCTTGTTATAATTTAGAAATATTTTTAGGGTGGAGCACTGTATGCTGTAGTAGTTTTCATATAATTGATGAGTCAAACATGAGATGTGTTTTCAATTGCAAGAAGTGAATTAACAATATGTTCATCAAGATTCAAATCTTGCATCTTATATTTTTTAAGGTTTTGGCCCAATAATACCCATATTCTGCTATTTAAAAAAAAAAACTTGCTGGAATTTGTGTCAGCATTCCCTTCAATGAAAACTACAGCAGTGGACATCAGTGGTGATAAAAATGTATGAGAAGGATAAGGGTGTTCATAATGAGAAGTGCAGTCACTATCCTGATCTCTGAGTTTGTAGAACTGACAGATCTGCTTGGAATACATGGAAACATGCTGGAAATGTTTAACTTATTATACAGTTAATTCAAGAGTGCCAGGTTTAATGACACTTTACATATATAAATAAATATCACTGAACTTTCTAAATGAAACCTAACACTCATTCTTTGTTCAGTAATGATATTGTGCACTTCTAATACTTTACAGTGGCAAAACCTGGAATAACACATGGGAGCCCTCCAGGAATTGCTGACACTTTACGCCCAAGTCTCCTCATGCTAACCGGGTTGCAATATGACAGTCTAGTCAGCATAAACACCTGGACTCACCAAGCACACTTTGATTCTCAGTGTTTTGTACAAATTGTTTTTGCTATTCTTCAGTAAATACTTGAATATGTTTTGAACTTATTCTACTTTTGATGTTTAAGTTCAGAAAGTTGTTATTATAAACATAATTTGCATTTGTCATGAACTTGACTTCTTGTTGTTGTGAAAGCTGTTTATTATAATGGCATTTCCAAAGGCATCATTTGAAAAGATTTTTTGCAGTGCAGTTTTACTTGAGCTTGACATACCAGATGTATGACATGAATAAATATCACAAAATAAATATAATAATAATAATAATACAAAATATAAATTTCCTTCAATTATAATTGTTTTTAATCATTTATATATGTATGGTAATATATTATTGCATTAAAAACTGTTATAAATATATATATTTTTGGTTTTTGCATGTTTGCGTGATTTTTTTTTTTTTTTTTTTTTGTGGCATTATGAATAAATTATAAATGTTTCATTAAAATGTATTGTGTTTATTTGCATACTCATTTACAATGAACTACTATTTTTACTATTTAATGGGCACTATATTTGTCATTTAAGTTTGACATATATTTATATTTGTATACCTACATGATACAGGGTTTAGTTACAGGAAATGCTGAAAATGTTTTCAAACATGAAGCTTTTTTTATTATTTTATTATTCGTTTCAAATTTAGTATACTGCATATGATCTGGTTTTACTATGATCATTTTGCACATCAGGTTACCCCCACAAAGGAATCTCACGGTAAATATACATTTGTATTTTTAATAAGACAATAAATAGCATGTAATATTAATACACATTTTGATATTTAAGTTATATAATGAGGTTATTATAATCTACCTTCAACCGGAAGATTACCAAATAGAGACAAAGTGTGACGTAGATTGCGACATTGTGATTGGACTATAACTTCAAAGCCAAATTAAAAGATCCTTCGTGTTGCTAACTATGTTTTGCTAACTTTGCCACTTTACTAACAGTGTCCTTTATCAATGAGTTATCGCTGTGTTTCAAATAGTTACCGATTAACCAAGATCGTAACCCTAAACGTAACCCTAACTACAGCTTTCAATGAACTACAATTTGTACCGCCATGTCTTTCCCGTCCCATCTATACAGCGACAAAGGATTGTGGGTAATGTAGTTTAAAGCCTTTTTGTAATAAAATGGAACAAATACTATTTTTAATGAACTAAAGACTATTTGAATAAGGTCATTGTGCATATATTTATGACATATATGAAAGCCAGGCATAAATTTGTTATTTTTCAATGAGTATTTTTTTTAAACAGCTTTTATTGACTTGATCAGTATATATCAGACTATATCCAACATTATTTATTGAACATAGCATAGATAATAGTCTTGCTGATATTCTCTCACTCATTTCTCGTTTGAAATGTGAATACTTTTTCCTTTTCTACGGGGCTCTACTCATCCCCTTTGAGTAAAAGGGCAGTTAACCTATGTAGATGTATTATCTTCAACATGGACAAGAAATTGTATTGTCACATGTACAGTTGTGGTAAAAAAAAAAAAAAAAAAAGCTGTAAAAATAAGCTAAACATTAGTATCCTCTTTAATCACAAGTTATTAGCAATAGTGATCTATGTTCATCACAAATATTATGAGTTCAGAATAATATGTGTGGATGTAATTTTGTAAGTGTGTTTCATTAATGGTCATCGTGTGATGTTTAATTGTTTTCACTTTATTTGAAATATGGATAAAAGCTCTTAAAATATGTAAATGTTTATAAATATAACCTTTTTAAAGACATGTATTTGTTTGAAAACCACTCTTTATCTGATTATTTTTACTTTCTAAATCTTCAACTGTTTGTGTAACAGTATGTTTTGATGACAATGGATGAACTTTATTTTAGTTTAATAATGATTCCACATCATGTCTTTGTCCTGCATGTGGGTTAATTTGTTAATTATTTTCTTTATGATCAAATGATTTTAAGATTTGCTGCATTGTAAGAATCATGAAAATAGTGAGAAATGAGGTAACAATGACGATAAGATATCCTTTCAAATGCTGTGAATAGTTAAAAATGATTAAAAATACATAGCCATGAACCAACAAAATAAATATGCAAACCTTTAAATCATCTAAACTAGAAGTAAAAAAGTTCTGTGCTGTACTTAAGTTACTGTGAAGTTCTATGTCTACAAAAAATACATATTTTATTTTACTTTTTGGCTTAGTCCCTTTATTAACCAGGGGTCGCCACAGCTCTATGAACCGCCAACTTTTCCAGCATGTTTTTATGCAGCAGATGCTCTTCCAGCCGCAATCCATCTCTTGGAAAATATTTTATTTTTTTTATTTTTTATCTTGCATTCAATAAAACATTATACAAAGTTATTTTTTATTTTCAGCATAACAACAGTGGCACTGTTATCTCACAAGTACAGTAGTTTTTTGTTAGACATTCTAACAAATGAATACAAATGTTTCAAAGTAAAGACAAAAATAAAAGGAGATAAATTTTTTTTTTTTTTAGAAAAATCCATGAGGACCAACTAGATCCATCAGATCTTTGATGTAAATCATAGGTTAATTTGTTCAGAGGTAGAAGTCTGGTTGCCTGACTCAGCCACATATTGACTGGAGGTATCTGAGCAGTTGACCATAATAATGTACATTTTTTGGCCAAGTATATGCAAAAATTTAATTTATCATAAAAATGTATCATAAAATTAATATTTTAAAAGCTCTTAATGTCATTTAATGTAATAATTTTATTTTAATATAGAGTTCCTTAAATCGTTATATGTTGTAAGCAGTTGGGCATACAATAATGCTCTTAATTTACAACACTGATTGATTTTAGAGGAATGCTTACATACTGTACATGTCTATGTATTTAAAAAAAAAGAGACAACAATTTGGTTATAGATGATGAAAATTTTATTTTATTTTTACAGATTTTATTACATGCTTTAGATTCAGGGTTAAGGTCATCCTCTTCTGGATTACAGTAAAAGAAAATCCACAGTCAATGTCAAACTCATCAGCTGGAGCTTTATTTAAAAAATGTATGTTCTCTGCTCCAGCCAAAACTTGCAGGTACCTTGTAGGTCTCTAGATTGCACCATCGTATTGTTGTTTATTTCTCAGTTATTTTGTTGCTTTCTGAGAATGATGATCCATAGACCTTTTAACCCCTCTTCGTTTAGGCCACATGTCGAATCTTAAAAGAACACAACAACATAAAAATATATTAATATCATTTGGACTGGGTAAACTTATGCTTATGTCTGTGCCAAATAATACAAATACATACTTTTCAGTAGCAAACAAGCAGGAAAGTTCTTTGAAGGAACCAGGATGAGTTGAAATGTATTTATAGTGGTTGGCCATCTCTGCCACAAGAATCCACTGCTTCTCCTGAAGAATCCTGACTAGCAGGATGATGTTGAACACCCTCCTCTTTGTTGCTGGGTCAGCAGAGTCTGAAATATATTTATAAAAAGAAAGTTGTATAACAAGGATTATACGTCAACTTTTAAAGAATCAACACTGACAGAAGTCTAGTGTACATACCATGCCATATGACGAAGACATCCATATCACTTCTGTTGTTTGTTGTCTTTGCTTCTGCTACTGAAAAAAATGACAATAATAGTAACACTTACAATTTTTCATGACTACATGTAATATTAATAAGAATTTCCTCACCCTCTGCCCACTACTCTACGTCACAGACCAAAGTCTTCCAACTGGTTTCCGGTCACTGCCAGTTTCATGGATTCTGTTTTCCAACTTGCTCTGCAGAGCTGTTGTGGTCTACAGTGATAAGCAATCAAAAATCACAATACTATTTAAATAGGTTACAGAACAACTAAAACAAATTCTACTGGATATCGTTACCTTCTGATATCAATAGGTCAGCGAGATGGCCAAATTGTTGAATATCTGCTAATTCCAGCACATGACCATGAGAGTTACAGTAGCATGTCTGGTCACTGCAATCCTATAGAAGAAATATTGCACTGTTCAACCTCCTTCCCAAGAGTAAAACCACACATATCCTTGTATGCCTCACTCCATTTCACCTGGTTAACATATACAAAAACAAACAAACAAACAAACAAGCAAATAAGTAAACCAATAAGTTTTGGCATTTACTTGTAGATCAGTTTAAGATAATCTCATAGTTCATCTATCTCAGATATAAACTCATGTGCTTAGGCATGAAACACACTAAAATCATGGGCTTAAAGATGGTGCTGAAACTTTGGACAGCTTTTTGCAACTCTTTGGAGGTAGTGTCATTAGTTGATGTAGTCCACAAATCTTCCTGTCAATCCTTAATCCTTAGCTGTAAACAAACCTTCAAAATATTATCTTCTAATCTAATTTTACTAGGTGAACATCAAAGAGCTGTTTTCTTGTTAATTTAGTTTCAACACATACAGTTTAAAGTACCTTGTGCATTCATGAAATGGTTATACTTATGGCTCACATCTACTTAAATTGGCAGTATATCTAGTGTGGAAGCAGGACAGATGAAGGGCTCTTCCTTGCAAATACTATCCACCTTGTATTGCACAGACTCCCACTCAAGAGTATCTCAGAAAAATGTCTGCTGAGATCTTGGCAGTCTATTAAAAATAATTATACCAAACTCTTTTCCACCAATGGAAAGAATATAAAAATATTTTAGGATATATTAATACTTGCATGACCAAATCTGAGATAAAAAAGGCCATCAGTATGCCTTAGTTTAAATAAAAACAAATTTTTACTCTAGCCCACTGTCACCTAGATCTACAGATACAGGGACTAATGGAAACATTAAAGTACACACCAACAGTCACTGGAGCAAGGCCCTCTCACAGTTGGGAAGATTGGAGTTCCTATGAGCTGTACCAGATAAAAACAACAAAAAATTAACATTTATAACAATTCTAACTTATCCTAAGACTAGTAGACAAGCAGCATTAGTTGTTTAATTTCCTAAACCGCAATGTGGACAGTTGATGGCCTATAAGGTGTCATAAAATCAGACAAAACAAAATACTTTCTGAAAAAGAAAAAAAATGGTTGGCCACTATCAACACCCAGAACAAATAGTTTTAAACAGTTAGGCCACAATATTTTGTGAGCTTATACTGTAGTTTATAATGTTTTTCATAAACAATAGTAATAGTAAAACTAATGCGTTCCTCTCTGTTATTACAATAGAAGTGAAAGAATAAATGCATTTTATCTCATACAATCATATATGCCTAAACAATGTAGATATTTTATATATATGGAATGAAAAACTTCACTAACCCTTGACTGATTCCAGAGTGGTCTTTGCCCTCTATACATGGTGGTGCTTCCTGCAGATCATCAAGTTGTCATCAAGACTTGAGCTTATAATTGAGATCTTGATGATAAATCTGAGTATAAAGGAATCACTCATGGTGATAGGCAGAAACAGGCTGAAAGACACAAGAATTAATCAAACAAATACAAATGTGTTAACAGAGATAGAGAGAGAGACAAGTTCAATTTAACATACAGACATGGGTAAAGTGGCTTTACTTTTTGCTTATTAGAAAACAAAATTGGATTTTTAAAGAAATCTAAAGAACCTGAAAAGAGCAAAAAAAAAATATTCATATCTGAACAGTGAATACCTTATAATTTACACCTGTATATATATATATATATATATATATATATACATACATATATATATATATATATATATATATATATATATATATATATATATATATATATATATATATATATATATATATATATATATACATACATATGTGTGTGTGTGTGGTAGATTAAAATAAAAATAAAATTAAATTAAAAATGTGCTCAGACGGGCAAAATTTCTGCCTTTTTTCCTTTAAAGGCATGGAAAATAATTGTTTTTACAATTAACCTTTGAAAACACTTGATGTTCTTTAATATTGAAACAATTACGAATACATTTGTATTATTAGAGTTGCATATTGCATATTATATATAGATTTTGCACGAATTCTATTGTGGAAAACAACAATCTGGTAACACTGTTCCTTATCTTAAAATTTATATATTGTTTTAATGCATGACCAACGTTATATGTGAGAAAAATATGTTTTTAATAAATGAACTTGATGTAATTAGATAACGTCGCTAGTTTACAGTACATGCTTTATCAACAAATCGTCTTTATTTACTTTTTACGTACCTTGTGGAAAACCGCAGTGAACCTTGGGATCGCAATGAACCTTGGGATAGCGAGCATAGACTGTAAAAAATAGATCGCCACATACAATGACCCCAACTTCAATGAATAATTTAAAATGAAAAAGATCAGCCAAAAACATTTTTAAACTTAGTACTTGAAATGTAATATTTTTTAAGTTAAAAAAAATAATAAATAATATGAATGAATCAAAGTTTTATTAGTAGTATAGTTTTATAGTTAACCTAAACTGGACAACCGAATATATTTTCACTCATTAAATATAAAGTTAATGATAAAATATTTATAAACACCAACTAATCTCCAATAAAAATACATTATGCAGCATTAACATACTATTTAATGTTGACAGTTGAACTCATCTGAGAACTCACCGTTGATGCAGTTTGACCAATAGCAGAGCGGCGTTAAACTCACCGTGAAGGGATGTCACGTGGACCGAAGTTTATTCATACAGTAGTTTCGACCCAGTTTACAGACGCTTTTCATGAACAAAATAAAAATTACATATTTTTAAAAGAAGAAAACTGCGATAATAGGCGTAAATCAGGTTTTAAAAAGTGCGTTGACATCTATTGGTAATTATACGAGCCTCCAGCGTCTCCCTATGACGCTTCAGGCTCAGGTACAGATTCTATAGGGAATCCCTGCACGTCTAAATGTGACGCTAAAGGGGTACCCTGTGCGTCAATAACCTACGCCGAGGGTTCCTGACCAAGCGTCAGTATATGACGAGTTGGGAGTGAGAATGTGTTGGCTTTTACCTGGATAATTTGATGGTCTTTCATTCATATTCTTCTGGGGGAAAACACTCTCTGCCGGACCGTTGTCTCGTGCTAAGTGTCCTCCAAAACTGTCTGCATACCTCTGGTTCCCTCCTAAACCAAAACCCGCTGCAACACCGGTTCCTATGTAAATAAATAAAAAGATATGACGAGAACAATGGCTAATAGTCATAAACAGTCTTATTTAAAGTAATAGTAGTGTTAATGTAATAAATTAAATAAAGGTAACATCTTAATAGATGATATATTTCTCAAATGGGCGAAATAACGCCAAGCCAGAGAAAATAATAATAGCCAACTTTATACTTTACTTTGTTCTATTCTCGTCCACAAAACATTCTGTAAAATGAAACACTGCCTCAGCTTACCAGAGTAAAGTTTGTTAAATCCAGTATGTTCTTCAGGCACACTAATAAATTGTCCTCTAGAATTGCTCCAGGGTCCTCAGGCAAAATGTGGTGCAGAGTAGTCGAATCGCCGCAAGGTGGCGTTGAAACAGTTGTGGAAAATACAGTATAATACACGAATTTTTACAAATACAGTACATCGCTGTATATGTTGTTCGACGTCACACTAAATTCCCATAATGCAACGGTAAATACAGTTATTTACCGTAAAAGGAATTTGCAGTATTACACTGGGTGAAATACAGTAAATAACTGCGTAATTTACAGAAATGTCTAACAGTGTAGAGAAAATAGCTATGACATCACTGTTAAATCCCTCTTTGCAACTGCAAAAACATATTTCAACATACATTTGTCTCAATAAAATTAATGCTATATTGAGCAGTATGCTATTTTTTGAGAAAATAATAGCTATGACATGACTATCAAATCCCCCTTTGACATTTTCATTTTGGTCCCACTTTATATTGTTGCTTATACCTGTGAACTTATGCGGTAACTAGATGTGTAAGTAGTGTGTAACTACAGTGTGTGTACACACTGGTACATATTTTTTACTTGTCTAATACTGGTGTAACTGCACACATGTAACAACCCACAGAATAGTATGTCCAAGTTCAAATGTGTAACAGGACAATAATAGCACAGTCTTAGATGAACTTCCCCTTTAATGTGAATTACTCAGGTGATTCTACAATTTACTTTAAAACAACATATAAACACAAGGCATTTGTAAATTTTTATATACACTTATACTTTTTAGGAAAAGTTTGCTGCTGGTAAACAGTTGCACAAATGCTTAGGTTTTACATATTACACACTTATTTGTGACCATACACTTTATATTTGCATTTACCTTCTGATTACACTGGTATCTAATGCAGCATTAGTTCTGCCATTCTTATTTTAATACATTGTTCAGAAGTGCATGGTATGCAAACAGGTGTGGAAGTGAGAAAACATCTGCAAGTACATATTGTTGTTACAAAATGCACCCACATAACGCTTGTTACAGATGTGTACTCTTTTATTGTTGTTACCAATGTCCTGTTACACATTTGAACTCAGACATACTATTGTGTTTTTACATGTTTGTAGTTACACTAATATTGCACAAGTAAATACTATGTACCAGTGTATACACTAGTTACATACTACTTACATGTCCAGTTACCATGTATCTTCACAGGTATAAACGTAACAATATAAAGTGGGACCTTTATTTTTAAGAATGCATACGTACAAGCAGATTTTTCACATAGGTCACTTTTTCATACAAGTCTTTAGGTCCATAGATCTTCAACTGAATTGAGATAAAAACTTTAACTGAGGGCATTATTGGACTTTGATCTGTTATTGAGCTCCTACTATAATAAGACGGTGTTAGATTTGGGGTGATTGTGATGCTGAAAGATGGTCTTTCTCTGTCAGCAAATGTCTCATTTGCAGTATTTTTAGTTTAACAAGACATGCAGCCTCTGCTGATGAACAGCAGTCCAACAACATAATACTCAGCCATTACACCGTACATCACTGCTGGGATAGTGTTTGAGGTGTGGGAATAGTTAGACTTTTTTCATTGATACATCTCAGAATTTTTGGCTAAAGCTTTTATTTTGGTACCATGTGACAATAAATATCATTTTCCACATGACAGCTGTACGGTATGAGGCATAACATCTCTATGGCCCTTTTTTGTGTGTAATGGCATCTCTGTACCGTTTCTCACAAGTCTCCTTTTAGTTTGCACAGAGAGTTTTTAATGATGACCTTTGCTAGGCAGCCTCTAGGAGGTTTGATGTAGTTGCCACTTCTTGAGTATGAAATCAACAATTCCTACTGGGACATCCAAACGCTTGGATATTGTTTTGCACGCTCTTCCTAGTCATTTGTTTTACTTTGTCGCTATATGGTTCTTTGTAATGCTCTCAGGTCTTCACTTTCCCAGCTCTATTTCAAATCCACATCCTGAATAATGATGGTGCAGCTGTGGGGTTTTAGGAGCTATTTTAATGATTCAGGCTTTTATGTCCTTGTTGTGGAATATGTTCTTTCATCTTTGTAAACTTTGAGATTTTGCAAACATGCAGATTGAAGAATTCTGTAAACTTCTATAAAAGTGTTTTATTTTTGTACAATGAAAACAATGTAACATTGAAGTTGGGGGGTGTTTTTTTATTTATTTATTTATTTTTTTTTTATTCTGATATCTACTGTATGTAACTGGCCACTTTATTAGGTACAACCGGCCAACTTCTCTATGATGTTAATTTCTAATCAGCCCATCACATGGCAGCAACTCAATGCTCAATGCACTTATGCACACTTCATAAATGTAGTTTTTTATTTTTTATTTTGTTTGTTTGTTTATTTTGTATTGCTGATTGTAAGAATGTGTCTGGTGCAAATGTGCAAAACTGGTGCAAGTGTGAGAGAGATATTATAGTTTCCAAGCCCACTCAACTGTGTAATGAACACTCAGTTATTACCAATATGTCAGCTTAAAATTAATTCAATATTGGCCAATAAATATAGACGATACATTACTGCATCCCTAATTAAATGAATTTCTTTTCAATTTATGTTCCAGTCATTAAAGTCATTAACATGTCCTAGAGAGCAGCTTGATTTTAATTTTATGAATTGTCCAATGCTTGAAAGTAAGTAGCCAGTAAAGCAGAGAAACATAAGAGCATGATTTAAATGGCATCATGATGTAACAAAGGCCAGATTTATACCAATGTACTCCAGAAAATGATCACTTTAATGTTGCCAAAATAACATTACACTGCCCCAAAGATGCATAGATACAGAGAGCGAAAATAGCAGAATGATCCTTGATCTCTGAGATTTGTAAACCTGTAATTGGCTGTCACCTAATTGCCCTCTAAAGGCCTGGTTGTGAATCTTGCCTCTGTAACTGCTGATAACGGGGTGCAAACAGAGGACGGGTGGTCCAGACCACAGGGGCAAATCTCCTGCATACGTCTCTTTTATCTCTCAAACCTCCAGAGAGCAATTTGCAGAGCTATGTAGTCCACAACAAAACAGCAGGAAGCCAAAATGTGAAATCCCACCTTAGCTGTGTCCTAGAAGGGGGGCTAAAGGACCAGCTAGACCAGTGGTTCAGTTGACGGTCTTGATACTTGATACAAATGCAGCTCATACAACATTCCCACGGCCCCTGATTTCAATGAGTAAACTGTATAAAAAATAAATCTACTAAGCCTTGAAATGCAGTTTTTTTAGGTCTAATGCATAAAGGAATATACTGTATTCAGGTCTTATTTTACTTTTAGCTTGCTGAGGTTGTTCAAGTATTCAGATTATAGCTAGCCATTGGCTTTAAACTTTATTTAAAAGAAACATTTGCTAAAGTCTGAATCAAAGATTTGTAATATAGAGCATGACAGTCTCGATTGTGAAGATCTGATGCGAAGGTCATTAGATGACTGCTTCAAAGGCAAACTAAATATATGATTAATTGAGCATTGACAAGGAGGCATACTGTAGATACAGATGTGCTTTTGCTCTTTCAGCCTTGATCAAATAGTCTATGTTACACTGAGACAAGAAAACATAAGAAACTCTCACTGAAAACCATTTACCCTTAACCTTCCTTTATATCTCTTAATCTTGCTAACAGATGCTACTATTGAGCTAGTTTCTTATTGATAGGCTTCAGACATGGGTCAAAGTCATTGGTTTTCAAGTCAGAGTCACGCTTCAAATCTTACCCTTGAGTTTACATCTCTAGTAAAGGCTGAAGTCAAATGTCAGGTTGCATGCTTTCAAAACAAGTCAGGTCGAGTTGCATTAACACATCAATTCCAAAAGGCTTGCTGCTAGTGCAGAGGGTAGACTATGGAAGTCAGTAATAGGATCAATGAATATTTACCATGCTGTATAGCATTTTTTGAAAATATATGATTTTAAGGTGTTCGGCTTGGTGGTGTGGCTGTTTGGATAAAGTTTACGAGGCAAAAATAACTTACACACCTCAGTGGAATATTTAATTCTGATAGGTCATCTGTAAAATTGAATCCTATATATTTTTTGTACAATTAGATAATTATAACACATGCTGTCATCTTGTGTCCATGTTATACAAGATGTTTTGTCTATGAAAGAGTGGAAATGACAGTGTGAAATAGGTAAACTGTGTATTTTTGCTGACTTGCATTAAAGTTCTAGTCACAACTTCATATTGCAGCTGTTCATTCGGTTTCTTTTTTTTTATATAGATACACAGTGGATACACTGTGCCATTTCATAATTTTTTTTTTTATAGTTTCATAGATTTCTGGTGTTTAGCATTATTCGTCACCTTTGAATTTTATGGTTCTATCTGTGTTCTGAATAATATTGACATTTTGAGCTTCAAACTTTTTGCATTTCACAGTAACGATTATGTGTGTAACATTTGTTTTTTTTTTTAAATAAAGTCTTAATGTTAAAAAAAAAAAAAAAACTTATTAAAAAAATCTCATGATGTAAACAAGTTATCAGTTAACAAGTCATCATTAATGTCAATAACTCACTTTTGACAAAATGTCAGATAAAACCTAATAGTTCAAAGGTGATGAATTGTCTTAATGTTAGTTTTAGTTTATTCAGATGTTGTGCATAGCTTGGGAGCAATGTTGTGTCAGTTACTAAAAAAATAATAACTAGTTACAGTTACTAACACAAATTAAAAAAAAGCATAGCTGTAAACGTAGTTTTTGAGTTACTTTTCTAAATAACATTTTTAAGGCTCCCGTTAATGTTATTTTATTTTCACTGCTGCATGGAGAATCAGCTTCAGTTTATTAATTTGCATTCTTAAATAAACTAAAACTAGACAAACTTAAATAAACAGCAGTTTTTAAACATTAAGTTATTTATGTCAGACTAGCAGTACAATTATTTACTGTCATCATTTAATATTATTTACTGTCATCATGGTAAAGATAAAATAAATAATTTATTAGAAACGAGTTATTAAAACTAATATGTTCAGAAATGTGTTGAAAAATCATATCTTCATTAAACAGAAATTGGGAAAACAATAAACAGGGGGTTAATAATAAAGGTATAAAATAATATACTGAATAATATATTCAGAAAAAATAGCTATAATAGACAACCATAAATGTTATGCATTTTAAAGAAAACAAAAATATACCGGCTGCCTAAAAATGAAATCGATGAGCAATTTTCAAACTACACACACATTACTGGTATTTATGGTGGTATGTCAACCACTTATGAAAAGTAAGCTGTGTATATTCAAAGTGCAAAATCTGCTGTTGTTTAACAGCTATATAGACATGTTTAACAATAATAAAAAAAAAAAATAATAATAATCACAGCATTTTTTTTCTGAACACAACACATTTAAATAACGTGCTCTGAAATATAACAGAAATGTGTCACTGTGTCTACTAAACTAATCTACTTTGTTATACAGATAACAAATGTGTGCTTACTTATTTGAAACAACAAACATAGTAGTATTAGTAATAAAAATTAATCACAGTAATGTTAAAAGTCTCTTTAATAGAAACGTTAATAGTTATTCTGCCTCTCTCACGTGCACACTTGGCCTCACTCGCGCACAACTGGCCTCTTTGCTTTAGCTTTACTTTTATCCAGTCTGGTGCATAGATTGTGGAATATATGGACAGAGTATCCATGACATCACACAAAGGGTTTCTAAAGAACACAAAATAAGCTACAAGTAGGAATGGCCAACTATTGCCATTTTATTTGCATGCCATCGCACCTACCGGGGGATACAAAACAAGGGCAAAGAGGCAGAGTGAGTGGAGCTACAGATGCTTGCTAGCGTTTTGCTTAGGCAGGGTTTTCTTTGGGATAAATGCTTAATACTTCTGCGACTTGTTTGTGTTCTGACTACTTGTGCTTGGTTGTACACTATATCAATAAAGTGTTTAAACACTGCTGTAATATATTGAGCCGCTAAACATTGTTCACATGATTCTTATGGTTCTCATTGATCTTATGGTTCTTATGATTATTTTCTAGAGGAGGAAAACGCTAACTACTTACGGTTCAATAGCCTACAGCTAATCAATCACCCAGATTCTGGAGTGCTTTACAGCTCTGAAGAAAATGATGAAGGATCTTAAATAAAACAAATACATTAATAGAGATGGTACACATATATAATTTCACTCACCTGGAAAATGGAGGCCCTGTGAATGGTTTGAGAGCACAATTAAGGGCACACAGCATGCCATGTCATCTGATAATTGTAAAAAATAATTCCAAAAACCAACTGACTGTGTAAAGCCAAATAAAACAAAATCAAAAAGATATATATGCCGAGCTTAGCGGCTAATCAGCCGGTATAAGCTGAGGTGAAGTGACAGCGATGAGCGAGACGTAGCTGTAACTCAAGTGGCCCTGCCTTTAATAATGCAGACTTAATATAACTTAATATAAACTAAACAGATAAGTTATAACAAAAATGACCCTTTACAGTTATCATGAATGGTAATATTAGCTATTTGAACCAAAATCATTCTTTGTACCAGGCTGTAAACACATTTTTTTTCGGCTGTAAAGTTGGACATTTTAGCAGTGGGTTCAATAGAAATTTGCTCTAATATGGAGCCAAGAGTAGCTGAATTTTGATGGATTGCACTTTCAGTTACTTCAGTATTTGCTTCATCTGGGAGACCGTGAGGTTGCAGCTTGATCTGGTGCCTCGTACACGACACAGCTTCTTTACAGTGGTTGGTTAGTGTAGCAGTTTTACTCGGGTTGTGTCTTTTTTTATAAGACGACAGTGACGTTGGAAGTCTCAACTTGGATTTATTCTGCAAAAACACAGAGAGCACAATAATATGCTGAAAAGCATCTCTTTCTCTTTTTCCACTCAGGCTTGCGTTAGCAGAGCGAGAGAGCATGCAACTAACTCAGTCAGCTGTGTATTCAACACTGAAAATGGCACTGCCTGCCCACACACCGCATGAGTTACTGTGTGCGTCACTAATATGTGCTCTCCATAAAACATTCGCCAACATGGTTCCGCATAAAAAACATCTCTATCAAAACTATATACAGTAAATTATAATTAAGAAAAGAAAATATAAAACAAAAGTAATTCAAAAACTAAAGTTTTAATAAGGTTTAATTATTATTTGCATTTTTATATTTGATACTTATTAGCTCAGCTACATTGGCATCCACCAATCCCACAATGCTTCGTCGCAGTAAACAATAAGATGTGGGCTAGACTGCAGCCAAATTTATTTACCAAGTAATGGATGAATGCATTATATTGTAAAGGTAACCGAGTTACTATATTCAAAAAGTAAAGTGTTACAGTAGTAGTTACTGTCAAAAGTAATGCCATTACAATAATGCATTACTACAGTAGTAACGCGGTATTGTCCAACACTGCTTGGGAGTGCACATATTCATGCAGTCATGTTATCTTGTTCCCATCATCCCAATTTAATGGAAATACAATAACAAAAAAAAAAAAAAAAACCTCATTTCAAGTTCACAACTTGTTGTAAAGACTCAGGAAGCCTTGGCGAGGGTTCAGATATAATAAGGCTATGCTTCTGAAGAAATCTTGCTTTCTCACAGTGTGATTCGACATGCAGGGTAGGATCCAGACTGCTCAAATGATGGATATGCTTAAGATTCAGCAATCATACTGTGGTGAACTTTCAAGTCTGGGTTCACAAGCTCATAGATAAGATGAGGGTAGCAAAGTATGCTAAAGTATATTTATTTATTACAGTTTATTTATAACAAAATTGTACAAGGTTATTTTTTTCAAGGAAATTATTTCTATAAACAGTAATAGGGTACAAATAGATACATTGAAAGCACATGTTTTGCATGATCTCTTACTCTAGTCCAGTGGTTCCCAAAGTAAGAGTTGGGACCTCCTGGGCAGCAGTGGGACAATGACAGGGCTTGATGATGTCCAAAAGTTGAATAAACATTATTAAACTATTAGAATCACAATATTTTAGCCATAACCCACAGAAGATGAAAACATTGGTTTTTAATGGTAAAAAAAAACAACATGAAAAGCCTTTAATTTTTTTTTTTTATAGGATCAGTGTGATTACATTAGATGAACAACACAGCCATAGTGTCAGATGCAGAGGACAGGTTTTATAACATCAGGTTAAACTTCCTGACACCTTTATGGCAATTAAACACGTTAAAAAAATAAATAAATACAGGCCACAACTGAACATTGAAAATTATCTCTAATTAAAGGTCTCCAAAATTAAACCAAGGATAGATTTGTGCTGAAAACATTGTATCCACCAGTCTCTTTAGTTAACTTTAATATTAAATTAAACTAATTAATAATTAAGTGACTAGTATTGTTATTTTAGGGGTCACAGGCTAAAAAGTTTGGGAACCCCGGCTCTAGTCAATATTATTATTATTATTATTAATATTTTTTTTAATTATTTTTTTTCATTCATTCATTCATTCATTCATTAATTCATTCATTCATTCATTCATTCATTCATTCATTCATTCATTCATTCATTCATTCATTTATATAAATATTTATTTATTTATATATATATATATATATATATATATATATATATATATATATATATATATATATATATATATATATATATATATATTTTTAATTATTTTTTTATCAGCCTTTTTATAACCATTTTAAACATAACATACCTGTTTCCATGGACATCTTGTCAGGACAAGATGTATTGTCAATATTTTATAGAGACATTACCTGAGAAAAATATGTATGATTGATTGCAACACAGGCTCAGTGAAAATCATGCTTCAGCTTACATTTCTGTGAAACTGTAAAGAAAAAAAGAAAGAAAAAAAAAACTACTTCATTTACTACTTCATTCCTAACTAAATTGAATGCTATATGGGGCAGTTGCCTCACCTGTCTATCTCCATATGGACAGCTTTTTCATTGTGGTCAGTTGTGTATATACCCTGCAGGCATATGACATCATCATCTAGTCATACTGACGATAGCATCGTAAGGACGTTGGATTTTTAGTTGGAAATGAAAATAGGGTGGACATCAGAACACATCATCAGGCTGATGTCAATGCCCAGCATTCAATCTAAAATTAACCTAAAATCAACCAGATATCAATGTCTAATCATGTTACACTTTGACGTTTTGTAGACTTAACAACTGTGACATCTATCAAATATTGGATTTTGGTTACTTTCCAACACAACCTAAGATGAACCAAATATCAATTTCATTTGATGCAATTATTAGACAGTAAAAGTGAAACTGGAGTAACATGAGATTTATGCAAAAAAATGTAGGCTGAGGCATGCATTATCATTAAGCCTGAGTTGCATATACAGCACTGTACATTTGTGCTAGTCCATGACTGTGTAAAAAAAAAAAAAAAAAAAAAAAAAATATATATATATATATATATATATATATATATATATATATATATATATATATATATATATATATATATATGACATCATGTAATATCACCTTGCAGCACTCAAGACAGACTTGCTGTCAAAGCAAAAACAAGAGGCTAATGTTTTCCACAAGATGTCCATCAAAGAACCAAGCACAAATACAGAGTTATTTATGTAAGACAGCAGGTTAAAGGGAGTGGAAGGGCGTCTCTGGATAAATCTGGGTCCATCTGGCTTGATAAGTTGTCCTTGCTACTTCGAGAGGTTTGAACTAGGCCTTTAAAGAGAACAAGGTGACAGGTGCCAGAGCTAGGTGAAGCTATGCCAAAAACAGGATAAGAAAAAAAAAAAGTTTAAGAAGAAGACATGTATTGGATAACATTACAGCTGGTCCCTTCCAGACACCTGCTAGAATTCCCTTGACAAGAGCAAGAGACTGAATGAGAAAGAAAGAGGGGGAAGGAGAAGAAGACAGTCGAAGGGGAGAAAAAGTAATGTGTCAGCTCTTTGGGGATACCTGTCGCCCGTGGGGACCTGAACCCGTGCTGGGCTGAACAGGCTGTGTCCGCTCAGCATTTTAGTATCCTGCTGTTACATGGCGCAATATGCTAGCCCTCCAGCCTCCACCCCTCTCTCTTTTCCTCTCTGGACCTCCAAAATGCTCTATTCCCAATGCCCTTCAGGCATATTGTACACACATATTTTAACTCTATTGTTAGAGAAACATTCCCCAATTTAGCCAAAGCTGGCATGAGATTGATGTTGCTGACATGGCAAGTCTGAGTTCGTTAGGAGGAATTTCAAAGAAATTTGCAAAGAGGTTGGCTAAACAGGGATGGCAGTATGCAATATATATATATATATATATATATATATATATATATATATATATATATATATATATATATATAATTAAGATTTGGGTGGTAAATGGGCTACATTGTTTCATTCAGCAGCCTCAACTTAAAAAGGATTGTGGTATTTGTGGACATCTGTGAAGGAATCAATTAATTATGTGCAGATCAAAATCCTTATGCAGTAAAAGACATTTTACATCTAACTAAATATATCAAATTTTAAATTATGTACATCTTGCTTAGGATATGCCAATAAACATAAACAAGTGTGAATTTTCTGTGATGTAGATTAAAAACAGTCCGCAAAAGAGGATTGTAGAGACTGAATAAACAGGCTTCCTAGTGAGGGTTCAAATATAATAAGGCTATGCTAGAGCAGACAGGCCTCCCTCTCTAACAGTTTGATTGGACACACAGTTGGGGTTCAGTCTTTCCACACACTTGCTTAAGCATGACAACTCGAGAATGTGATCTTTGAACCTCTGCCATATGCAAGACTTCAATTTTTAACATGCCAGTGATCATAATCAAAATGTAATTTGTGACTGCTTTTGCAACTTAAAGGGCACCTATGGCAAAAAATCTACTTTTCAAGCTCTTTGGACAGACGTGTGTGAGTATAGTGTATAGACCAGGGATGGGCAAACTTGATCCTCGAGGGCCGGTGTCCCTGCAGAGTTTTGTTCCAACACTAGTCAAACATACCTGAACAAACTAATCAGTGTCTTCAAGATCACTTTTACTCTATAGGGAGGTCTGTTTGAATAGGGTTGGAGCTAAACTATGCAGAACACTGGCCCTCAAGGATCAAGTTTGCCCACACCTGGTATAGACCGTCATATTGGGGTGATATAAACACACCCAGCCTTTTATTTTCCAATTAAACAACATAAAAACGGTGGACCAATTGGAACGGTTTTTAGATCGACCGCAACATGACGTAGGAGTGTGGTCCCCCCGCAAACCAATATTGATTGACAGGCGTGTCACCATATGCTCAGTTTGTGGTTTCACGTCCTACATTTTCAGCGTGTGAGTCAAAGCCATGTCACTAAAGGAACACCCTTGCGATTCAAGGCTCATTGACCTCAACACAAGTTCAGCATTCGCCACATGATCGCTGTAATCCATGACTTATTGTTTGTAACATTGTTTGTAGGTTGGTTTGCAAACTAGTGTACTTTTCATTGCTTCTATCTTAAACTTCAGCCATTTGCATTTCTCGCTGTCACAGAAGCTTGCCTGCAGGTCGCACACCAGAAGCGCACCAGAAGCGTACACACACCGGTGGTATGTGGTGTCCGTGTTGCCCAGCCACGATTCGGGACACTTTATGTTTTTGCTGCACCACAGAGCTCCATCAGAATAGTTTCCACACTGAATAGTGTGCCGTGGTGCGGCTCTAAGTGGGTCATCCGGTGCCTCAGTTAAAGTTGATTCAGTGTGCGTGGTTATTAGCTCGGAACTTTAAACTAGCACACATTTGGCTAAAAAAACTATCCAAAGACACAAATGACTGTGTACTCTCTGCTTGGTCTGTGTCAGAGTCGTACATGTACGGTAAAATGCTGATCCTCTCACTAAACTGCTTCTCTCTGTCTGCCTGTCTGTTGCCTGTCTGTTCGCCCCCTTGCTACATTGGGCGGGGATTTGAAACTAATTTTAATGTGAAGCAACACACCCCTAAAACAGCAAGTTGTGTACACGCCCACAAAATAACACTTTTTAACACTTTAAAATAAAAAATAAAAAATCTGAATTGTGTTTTGAACTGAACCTTAACTGGCACACTCAGAAGAACCATAAAATTAATGTTAGTTCATAAAAAAGGGGTACACTTTGTGCCCTTTAATATGTATTCTATATGGTATGTAGTTTCTTATTTTTGCTTCCTTGTAACATCTCTGATATAACCATTAAATAAATTGTGCATTTTTGAGTCCACAAAAAGCTCGGCAGCTCTCACATGGTAGCCAGCTGAAGCTAAGCAGGGTTGTGCCTGGCTAGTACCTAAATAAGAGACAACATGGGAAGGCTATAGGTTGCTGCTGGTAAAGGTCTCAGCTAGCAAAATTCATGTGGCTCAAATCCTGCCCATACCAGACACTTCCATCCGGCCCACATACCACATGGAATGATGGCATTTGGGCGGTCCACACCTGTTTGCCAGATCTGGGTCACAATTAAGCCATTGCATTATCACATATCAGCCATAATTTAACCAAATGAACCAAAACTTAACCTATACTAGGACACAGTTTGTTTTTTATTCTGGCCTAGATCCGGCCCACACCAGTCACTTACATCTGGACCACATACTGAATGAAATGATGGTGCTAGGGTGGTTCACTCCTGTCCGTCAGATCTGGGCCACTAATAAGTCAAAGCACTACCACATATTAGCCAGAATTCAACCTAATAAACCAGAACTGACCCTATACTAGGACACAGTTTGATTTTATTCTGGCCCAGATCTGGCCTACACCTTACACTTGCTGGATGTGGCAAAGTACAAAAATCCCAGCATGAATTGCAGTATGAATACATTCTATAGCTTATTGATGCTCCAGTTTTCATTATTTGCTTTTGATTCTGCTGTTTATGTTGGTGCTGTTGATCTGTTTGTGATGTTTTTGAGATTTGTTCATTTTGTTAATTGTGACAGTTGTGAAGGTTCATACACTGATTATTGATGTCTCTGTGAGCAGAAGTTGAACCATAGAATTTTTGTTTGCTGTAACGGATAAACATTTCAAGCTAAGTTCTTAAAAGTTACAGCAGCCCACAATAAAATTTCTATTAGAGTTTGAGCCCAACTAATGCAAACACTTTTCTCCATGATGGTGACTTAAGTCTTTGTGGTTTCACATGTGTTTTATGATAACTGGGCCATATTTGCCATATCTATTCTGGGCCACTTTAGGCTCAAATCCACATTAGCCATAGCTTACTGTGCCGAATATTCGCCAAAAGTGACCCATATGTGTTTTAAGATAACTGGGCGACATGTACCATATTTTCTCTGGGCCATAATAGGCTCACAGTCACTATAGCCAAAGCTTACTGTTCCAAATATTTGCCAAAAGTGGCCCACATTTGTCTTAGGATAACTGGGCCACATTTGCACTTACACGTGTGACCCACTTTAGGTTTAGACCCAGATTACCCTTCAATGACTATGCCTCATTTTTGCTAACTGTGGCCCACATTTGTCCCCCATCATTTGGGCCAAATTTACCATTTTCCACATGGGCCACGTTGTGGTGTGTGACACAGTATATTTATGAGCACTCTGTACTGTCCGTTGGTTGATCCACATGCTCATTAATCTGAGGTCCTGACTCCCTTTGGTGATTAAAAATACTAGAATATTAATCCAAGGATTCCTCCACCAAATTGTGTAGGTACTTTGGTTGGCCAGAAAGTTGCTACACACATATATTACCACCCCTTGGGGAATTCTCATTCCTAAACTCATAGCTCTCAAACTCAATTCCTGTAGTGCTGCAGCTTTGCACATTTTGCTTCGACCCTAATCAAACACAGCTGATCCAAATAATCATGCTCAGGATATCCAGGGACTATTAAGCAGGTGTGAGTTGGAGGTGGTAAACTGTGCAAAGCTATGACCTTCCAGGAATTGAGTTTGAGACCATTGCTATAACTGGTCCATTTAAAGAGGGAAGAAATGGGTTCAGATGAACAACACAGGAAAGTTATTAGTGAGAGAAACCATGGGAGAGAGAACCGAGGGAAGACCAAACAAAGAGCATAGAAAAAGAGGAGTAAAATAGATACCCAGAGTCCAGATAGAGCATAGGTCTACACCTGAGATGGGGCAAGGAGGAGCCATGGAGGAAGCTTGATCAGCAAAACTAATTGTAACAACAAAGAAGATTGATTCATGCAGATAAAAATCTATCATTGCACTATAGACTATGTGGACCAAGGTTGAGTCAGAGGGAATAAGAAGCCAGATGGAGTCGGAAGCATGGAGGGATGAGATGGCATTTAGAGGCCACTACCCTTTTAGGCAGTATATACCATCAAAACCTGCAAAATATGGTATAAAGATCTGGGTTGCCTGTGATGCCACTTCCTGATATGATTGGAACTTACAAATGTACACAGGGAAACCTGATGGAGGAGCCCCTGAGAAAAACCAAGGGATGAGAGTTGTTCTGGACCTGACTCAAGGACTCAGTGGACACAATATCATTCATTCAATCATTCATTCATTCATTCATTCATTCATTCATTCATTCATTTTCTTTTCGGCTAAGTCCTTTTATTATTCCGGGGTCGCCACAGCGGAATAAACTGCCAACTTATCCAGCACGTTTTAATGCAGCGGATGATCGTCTAGTCGCAACTCATTAATGGGAAACATCCATACACACTCATTCACACACACACACACACGCACACACACACACACACACACACACACACACACACACACACATACAATCAGAGGGATAAGAAGCTAGATGGAGTCGGAAGTATGGAGGGATGAGATGTAAAAAGTAGAGGACATTGGTGAACACAGGTTGATGATTCAACATCACAGAGCAAGAGGCTTAAGTTGTTCTTGCCAAGTACAAGAACCGACTGGCACCAATACAACTGAGGGAGACAAGAGGAGCAGAGTGGTTGGAATGCGAAGCTGGGGTCCAGGCCTCAGAGACCTGGATGGACCCAGTAAATCATCTCACTAAGATGGAGCAAGGAACCATGGTTCCAAGCCTTATAAAAGAATGCTAGGGAAAAAAATAGCAAAAAAAAAAAAAAAAATGAAAATAGTTAAAAAAAAAGAGACAGGAGATGGAGTCTTCAGGCTTTTTGGAGTGTCAGCAAGTAGGAACATTACACCTGATTTACACAGGGCTTCAGTGTCAACACTTGACGGAGGGCGTGTCTGAAGTGTCTTCCAATGAAGTAAGCCCGCAATCAACTTCTTTCTAAACTGGTGTATTTGCATGATCTGACTGGCTGACGCTTCCGTCGGCGCTTGATAAGTTGAGAAATTCTGCAGCAAGCAATGCTACAGAATCAGCACTGACGGACCCACAATTCAGTTCGGCAACACTTGACATCACCCAATCAAAGTAAATGGGAATCATTGATGCCCTGTGTAAATGGGGCATAAGTAACAATCTAGACTTGGCAAAAGACTGGATAATGGACACAGTACCAAGCTAATGGACACAGAGTTGGACCAAACTAATAGCACCAAATTAAGTCTAAATCAAACTAATGTTCACAGAGGAGATACAATGCTATTTGAGGCCAGCAGATGTAGGAAACTTAGGGCAGAAAAAAAAATCAGAAGCGATGCCAGAGATTTAGGAGAATATCTTATATGAGGCTAGCTGTAAATGGGAGTCTGGCCAGGGCTCCATTTAATTCTTCCAAACACCATAAGCAGATCTATGAAAAGCTCTATAACTGTATCTTCTTGCCACCTATAGCTTGTGTGAGGTGATGGCATAGGTAGCATTGCATGGTGACTACAGTTACAGCATATTATATGGGTTAATGCAGACTCCCTGATGTATTTTAAAATGCTTTTTTTATACAGCAATACATAGTAAAGCACTAAATGAATGCATAAATTTGTTTAAATGATCAGTATACAGTAGGTCTTTTCTATAGGAGTAGTCTTGCATTACTAAAGCACTACATTTACTAGACAGAGTTGAGTCTGAATCATACGGCTTGTGATGAACAATTAATTGTTCCTAAAACAAAATGATCAGTTATTTTTCATGATTTGATTTCACTAAAACATTGGTGTGCACAAATGATTAGACTTTTAGTTAAAAAAAAGCCAAAACCCACAAAGCACTGAACATCTTTTGAGATATAACATACCATTCCTTTAGAGTTGCTAGCGAATATTTAGTTTGCTTGGTTAAGAATTACTCATGTGCTTGAATTGTTGTAGTGGTTTGGAGGTTATGTTTCACTGCAGGGCAGATGCAGGCCAGTGGCTCTGCTGCAGTGAACTTCACTGAAGTGAAGTGTGTTGAGAGTTCTAATTACAACACCAGGGAGAACTGTGGCTTGACTTGATCTGTGGGTTAGGTCTGATTCCATCTGTCATAAACTCTCCCTTCACATCTGGAGCTGGAGCAGTTTGGATCTGAAACTGAATCTGAAGAGTTGTTTGACACATTTGAAGAGTTCACACAGTGAAAAGAGTCCAGGAAAAGACATAGCACCTGGCATAAAAAAGACAGTTTCAGTGAATCTCGAAATTCTTTAAATCACTATTGGTTGACATGAGGATTGTATTCGATAATGATGCCTCATTTCTCTTGGCAGTAAGCAAAAATAATAATAATAATAATAATAGTAATATTAATAATAATAATAAATAATAATAATAACAGGCATAATAATAATAAGAAGAAGAAGAAAAAGAAGAAGAAGAAAAAGAAAAATACTATGAATATTAATAAGTACTACTTTTATAATAGCACAAATAAAACCAAACATATGCCACACTAAATAAATAAATAAATAAATAAAAATAAATAAATAAATGTTATGTAAGATGTGATGTATAGGCTAATGTCACAGCCTATAGATCGCATAGTAATATTAAAGTACCAAATTACTACACTGTAAAGAAATAAAAATAAAAATAAATAAATACATTTACTCATAAAATTTTGAGCCGACAAATGTCAGTACATTTTAGAGTTGACTAAACTTTCAACCCAATTACTTCACTTGATTCGATTGAAGTTGAGTAAACTTTTTCTTTTTTACAGTGTAGGTGAATGAGACTGAAGAAAACAGTAGATGACGCCCTCTATTTAAGTGGTGATTGACACTTTTAGATTATGCAAATTGGGATACAGCATTAGTGTTGTCATTCTATAGGTCAAGAAGGCTATACAGACTGGCTAAATCTCTTGTCTGCTAATTGTCACGTCACTAAATTCAGTTAATTTTAAGTTAAGTCACCTAGATACTATAATGTAGACAAAGAGTCTGTTTAAAAAAAAAAAAATAAATCACTGTTAATTTTAGTAAGAAATTTTTGTTTACCTTTTATTTTTGTGGTACCTTAAAAGGGACCAGAATAGTGTATTGTTAAGATGCCAATGTAATAATTTCTGAAAATATACCACAGCTGTTACCTTCTTGCCATATATATATATATATATATATATATATATATATATATATATATATATATATATATATATATATATATATATATATATATATATATATGAAAACAATTAAAAGATTAAAATGTTACAAAAATTACTATTTTCTACATACAAATACAGTAAAAAACACTGCCTCCATGTCTTCTTCATGCCTTTTCCCAGTTCATTCATGACACTTTGCATGTGTATAATGTTATTATTATTTGCAGTATTAAAGTATTATTTTGCATATTTAGGTTTGTTTTGATAAAAACAAGATTTGTCAAGCAAAACTTGACAAACTTGATCAAGTTAACATTTTTAGTCATCTCAACTTGCAACAGTCAAACTGACTAATTTTTAAAAGACAACTGTATACATCGTATTACAAATAAACTAAATAACTTATCAAAATAACATAAAACATCTGTTTTGTTGTTGTTTGTTTGGTTATGAATCCAGTGTCAACATTAAACTATATATGAACATTGTTATTAATCAAAAAAGTAGGTTTTACTCTTTTTACTCTGTCTCTTACCAACCATTTTTTCCTTCTTCACATTTAAGTTTTACAGTTCAGTCACTTTTTAAAAGTGAAAATATAGCATTCACAAAAAGTTGAGGAAAACTGCTGAGTGGACAATAAAGTGATTTAGAAATATTTTACAGTCAACCGATCTGGTGGTGAATCTCTGCTTGCAAAAGGTTAAAAGCAGTTCCTATTCTATCCACCTTTTAGACGGTAATATTTAAGCGACTTTCTCTCTCTTTGTGCTCCCTGTGCATTTGCAATGCATGTTGAGATCTAAAAGGGCATCCAATATTTCTTGTAAACGCTAAGGAGACTGCTGCCCGCCCCTGGATGTAATTTAACTCGCGGTGCAACCTTCAAAGCCACCCTGACATCCGGCAGATGAAGGGCTTTGACAGCGTTCCTTAGCAGGGATCATCATTTCATTAGCTTGCAGCATAGCCGACTACAGTATAAATATTGAGATCCAAAGGCCACTCACTTATTCTTGTACGCGGGGGAGAGGCGAGGAAGCAGAGAAATGGGGAGGAAACGACTAAGAAAGTGTTTTGCCAGATGTAGTTTGTTGTGGTCTGAGGTGAGAGTAATTTTGAATCTGTATGCAGAGGAAAGGGTGTCAGGGCAGCCATGCTGAGATGGCAAAAGCCCGAGCGATGACATTTGAATTATATGCATTTTGTCTTGACCAGCGCTCTCCATCTTGGTTTTCAGCATTCAGAAGGAATCCGCTCTGCCGCTCATCCACATTTCAGCTTAGAGAACCATCTTATGCATGCTGGAAAGCATCTAGTCGAGCTAATACTATTTATCTAAGGCAGTTAGCATATCAAATACCTGCTGTCAGTGGTCATTTGCATACCCTCTTGTCTTGTGTTTCTTAGCGAGACATGCATGAGGGAGGGAAAAGAAATATGCAATGCATGCAGGATTGAGGCCAAGAGTGCAATGAGAGCATAAGCCTCATTTGATGTTAATTTCGGAGCGTTTTGTGCCATCTGAGAAACCTTTCAGATCCCTGTTCAGAGTGTTTAGTGTCTCAGATGAGGTCAGAGACCACAGGGTTGGAAGTGATTGAAATGGGTCTGGTCAACTGTGGCAGCAGGTTGTCAATGGTCACAAGTGGAAATGACACAATGTTACATTCAAATAGCTGATTTCCTTTACAGATTAAAAACAAACCAGGCTCATTCTGAAAATGTACGGCTAAATACATTTCTGGAGAACGCCAAAAACATTCCAGGAAGAAATTTTTTGTTTTCCTGAATCCGAATACGCATTTTGAGATATCAAATTTGTCTCGCGAGTGGCATTCTTTGCTGCTGTTCTCATGTTAATCCACCAGAGGATGCTGTCAATTGACTGACTGACCAATCGATTGACCCACGCTCCTTCTAAACCAAACCAAATAGTGTTTTCAAAGCACCTATTGACCCGCCCACCTACTTCCCTAATTCCAGTTGAGAGTTTTCAAAAGCAATCTAGAAAACGAAAAGCCTTCACCAGTTTTTACCACATATTCCAATTTTACCACAGTCTCACCCTGTTATTTACTTGTTTATTTGATTTTTTTTGCCTTACCTGCTCTCTGCAATGGTTCTTAACCAGACTCAAACCCTGCCAACTTGGTCAACTCTTCTCTGTGTTTGCAGTCCGCCGACATATGTAGCAAGCTATCTGGACAAACTGGTAACAGCGGGAAAGCCATCTATAAGGAGGAAAGCGGTCAGCCGGTTAAGCTCAAAAAAGGAACAGCATCGTACTGCCCTGTGGTGGTCATTTTAAAGATGAAATGCAGCCATACATACTTCTGGCTTAATTATTTATTTTTTATTTATTTATTTTTTTTTTGTGATGGGCGTAGAATTAGCATGGGCGAAGAGGCTGTGTCCCCACCAACTATTGAAATGTCCCCATCAAAAAGTGAATTCACTTAAAAAATATTGCACTGTGTTTTGCAATACTGTGCAACAGTAATTAATTACACACTGAACAAAATGATTCATTATATATATATATATATATATATATATATATATATATATATATAATGAATCATTTTGTTCAGTGTGTAATTAATTACTGTATATATATATATATATATAAAAGGTTGAGCATTAGGTTGAGCATTATTACATTTAAAGAGTTCCGATGCAAAAACCTCTAAGTGCCGTCACAACTTTGCACAAAAAAATAACATTACTTTCTTTGTTTATGTTAAGTTATTTCACTTTGAAGACCATGAAAAAAAGTTATTCTTTGACACAAAAGTAAAATTGGTGAGGCAGTGGCACAGTAGGTAGTGCTGTCGCCTCACAGCAAGAAGGTCGCTGGGTTGCTGGTTCGAACCTCGGCTCAGTTGGTGTTTGTGTGTGGAGTTTGCATGTTCTCCCTGCCTTCGCGTGGGTTTCCTCCGCGTGCTCTGGTTTCCCCCACAGTCCCAAAGACATGTGGTTCAGGTGAATTGAGTAGGCTAAATTGTCCATAGTGTATGAGTGTGTGTGTGTGAATGTGTGTGTGTGTGTGTGGATGTTTCCCAGAAATGGGTTGCGGCTGGAAGGGCATCCGCTGCTTAAAAACTTGCTGGATAAGTTGGCGGTTCATTCCGCTGTGGTAACCCCAGATTAATAAAGGGACTAAGCCGACAAGAAAATGAATGAATGAATGAACAAAAGTAAAATTACTAAATCTACATTACAGGAGACTGATAAAAATGCTCATTGAAAATGATCATTTCAGATGGCATTTAAATGTTTTTGCAAACAGTTTGCAATCACTTACCTTATAAAAGAAAAAAAAAAAGAAAAGTAAATGCAGTGATTTTTTTTTATTATTTTTTTTAGTGCTTGTACAGGTACATACTATACTGTATGGTTAGGGTTAAATTAATTACTCTATGCACAAATAAATTATATTGTAAAAAAAAAAAACACAAAAAAAACAAAAAAAAAAAACAGTATAGGTATTAAGGACAACACAAATAAAGTGTTGCCTTAATAAATTTTATTCATTATTTTGAAATATATATAAAAAAATAAAAGTAATAAATAAAAATAGGGGTAACTAGCTCAGTAGTTAGAACTGTCGTCTCACAGCAAGAAAATTTTGAGCCCTGGCTGGGTCAGTTGCCATTTCTGTGTGGAGTTTAAATGTTCTTCCTGCGTTGCAGTGGGTTTCCTCCAGGTGCTCCGGTTTCCCCCACAGTCCAAACACATGTGCTATAGGTGAATTTGGTAAACTAAATTGGCCGTAGCGTATGTGTGTGAATGAGAGTGTGTATGGATGTTTACGGGGTTTTAGCTGGAAGGGCATTTGCTGTGTATAATAATGTTAAGTTGGTGGTTCATTCTGCTGTGGATGAATAAAGGGACTAAGCCGAAGAAAAATAAATCAAATAAATGTTAAAATGAAGTTTTGGAAAATAAAATGCTAATATTTTGTATTAGTATAAAGCGGTAAATAAAGCTCTTTTACAATAATTATTCTTCCAAAGAAGCTTTACAACCCCCCAAACCTCTTTATATTGCTTTTATTATTATTATTATTTTTTTTTTTTTTTTTTTATTATTATATATATATTTTTTTTTTTTTTTATTTCACATGACAAAATCAATCAAATATTAGGATATAACAAAATGTTTCTTGTAAGATAAACATTTAACCAATGCTGCATTGATACATTACTTGACTCGGATAGAGCAAAACATGTAGCTACACTGTACACCACACTGAAATGAGCTTCAACTCTGAAAACAACTGACAGTTTCAGTTTACAAGATCTTCTTTGTTAAGCTGCTTTGAGACAATCTACTTTTTAAAAGCACTATAGAAATAAAGATGAATTAAAGATAAGTTATATCATGTTTTTTAGAGCCTTCAAGCCTTGTTTTGGTAGCAATACCCATATACTTTTTCTTAGGCAAGAGGAGGAGATCATTTCATTCCTTTACATTTCTTTTCATTGTTCATCTCGCTCACTTGAGGATGAGCATTTTCACCATAATCCTGTCACTTGGCACCCTCTGTTTGAGGTTGATATTTTAATTTACGCTTGGCATGCTGCTCCATGGGCCTTAAAGGCTGCTGTCCAGGCCTCCACAATGAGCTTGGGCTATGATAAAAAGCAGGTGGCACCATTACTGTTGTGATTCACAGGTGATGCAGAGCTGCAGAAGTAAACCTGACATCGGTTTGCTAGCTTCACAGCTGTTTGCACTGAGATAGCATCCCTCTTCTCTCCTGGTGACCATCGACCAATCCCTGTTTGGAGCATCTTCTTTTTTTTTTTTTTTCTCTAGTGTGCAGTTTGCTTCCAAATCGATAGTTTCTTTGATGTCTTCAAGTGTCAGTCTTCATTAGCGCCAAGGTTATTTCATTGTTTAATGCAATTTTTTTAACATTTGACATAAATTGTAGTAAACTTTATTTATTTATAATTTTTTTCTGGAAACATTAATTCATTCATTTTCAGAGGTCACCACAGTGGAATGAACCAGCAAATATCCTGCCATATGTTTTATGCAGAGTAGAGTTAAATAAATTAATCTTGTTAGGTTTAGATTTTTTGCCTGAACGCATCAACATCAATTTGGAACATTACAAAATATGAAGTGCTAAATCCGGTAAAATGTGAACGCGCCTTTCCCTTCAGACACTAGAGGAGCAAGGGGATCATGAGACTGATCATGACACAAAGATGTCCATCATTGACAGATGTAGATTCGGTTGTTGGGAATAAAGTGTTAAAAGTTAATTTTCACAGCAATACCACAGAATAGCCAACCTTGTGCTATGTTTATTCCTGTCATTTTTCTGATAATTAATAAAATAACCTACACTGGAACACAGGTCTTGCTGGCCATTGTTTCGGAGGAACTAAAGTGGGATGGTGTGTGAGTGTCTATTTAGGCGCGCTAAGTTTCAGAGTCAAAACACACACACACACTCACACACACACACACACACACACACACACACACACACACACACACACACACACACACACACACACACACACACACACAGGGGATAAAGTGGACATTTGTAGTCATATTATTTGCCAAATTATTAAACGGTGGACTTTAACTGCAGTTTGGCTTTTTCATTCAGGGAATTCATTTATATCCCTGACTCGTTGATTCGAGGAACTGCTCTAAGCATGTATTTTTCATGCAATGTTTGATACCGCAAGGTGAATGAGAAAAAAAAAAAACCTCAGCATTTCCCGGAAACTTAGATGCACACGGCAGGCAGCTTCAGAAAGCCGCGTGTGTTATTCCGGTCACAAAATCCTACACGAGGTTAAAGTTTGGTTGTAGTGCTAACATGTTTACACTCAGTGCAATAGTTTGTTCGATATGAACAAACTGAATAAACAAAGAGCACTGGTCGCTCACTTAACAATCACCAGCAACTAGAGCCGCGTCTTTATTAAGAGAAGACTACAAGCGAATCCGGATCTCAGCGTTTGCAAATGCGAACAGCTCTCAGGTAAACAATGTGCCTCCTTAGACACATAAGTTATTGTTGTCGAGCGTCGCGTACACTGTTAATCCACGCGTGAGTCTGAGCTCTTACAGAGAGAAAATGAAAACAAAACTTAACTGCAGCAAACTATAAAAGCAACACTTTACGCTTGTTTTGCCAACACAACGTGGCGTCTCTGTCGTCTAAACACTGTGACAGTAATGAATATTAATGAAGTTGCACAATAGAGCACGCTTGGTTTGAACCAAGCCTTACTCATGCATTAATGCAGCACACTGTAAGAGGTAATAAGACACACTCTGGCAAAGACGTTCAGTCTGCATGCTGGAATACACGATATTGTGTCATGGCCGTGAAGTCAAACCGGAAGTACGAATTTGCTTGAAATAACGCAAAAACAACCAATTTACACTTTTTTGTGAAATATATGTGTCCTAATAGTGTTTTTAACAGTGTGGGACACATATACGACAGTCAACAGCTCAAAAAATGTGTTTTGGTGTTTCGTGACCCTTTAAGAGTAGAGTAATATGCTGGTGCTTAATTGCATTGCTATATTGGTGATGGGTGTTTTTTTTTTCTTTTTTTTTCTGTCTTGCGCTAAACAAGGTTAACCAATCACTACAAACTAAGTCAATGGACCAATCACAGTAGATTAGACAACAAAGAACAAATGAATCACTGATCAAATCATGTGGGATTTGTTAGAATAATTACAACCCAGGCTCATTCTGAAACGTAGTCCCGTGGACGTTTCTGTAGACCGCAAAATAAGTCCCGGGAGGTACGTAGTTTTGCAGTTGTGAATTCGCAAGAGACCGCTGTGTGCGCTTTTTTGTATCTCAAATTTCTCACAAGTGCCGTTTGCATCTGCACAGTTCTTGCGTAAACCCACCGGAGACCACTGTCGAACAACCGTCTGTCTGTCTGACTGACTCAATGACTGACTTGGTGACCAGCCAATTGACCCACCCTCCTCCTTCCGTAAACCCAACCAACAATTTACAAAAGCCGTCCAGAAAAAGAAAAGCCCTCATCTGATTTTTACCACGTTTTCGGATTTTACCACATACTCATCCTGTTATGAACTTGTTCACTTAATTTTTTTTTTAAGAAAACAAAAGTCCCCAAGACCCCAAACCAAAATATGACCTTTTATAGTGCAAAACAGGGGCTCTTTAATATTTTTAGTGACTAGCTGAGTTAACAGAATGTGTACAGTGGAACGTTTAATGCTTAAACCCTTATTTACATAAACCCTTGCGCAAACGTTGTACACACAGAATCGTTGAACTTATAACCATTCAAAAACATACAAACTTAAAAGTTTAACAATTAAAGGCATGATAATAAAAATCATAAAATCTCATTCATATGGAAGACAATCAGCATTGCAATTTTTTAAAAATTTTTAAACAAATATGTTTACTTTTTTATATTTTTTGACAATGATTTTAAAAATCTGTAACAGTAATGTTTATTATTATTATTATTATTATTATTATTATTATTATTATTATTATTATTATTATTATTATTATTATCATCATCATTATTCATATTATCTGGAGATCATCTTGAGTATTTCTGTGTATTTTGGTCATTTGCAACACTTACTTTATTTCATCCTGGCAGAAAGTCCAATCAGCCGTAGTGACAGACTGAGCTCTGGATGTCAGCGATACATTCTCTCAGTAATCAGCCCGCGGATTTAATGGCTCAAACGTGCGGCAGAACCAGGAACGGTGATGAGGCCCCTGATTAAGAGAGCCTTGCTCCACAGAGCCGTAAAGGACCAGAACGGAAGCAGAGCCCCTATTTTCTCCCCATATGGCAGTGGGCAAGACTTCATAACTCACACTAATAAATAGAGGAAAGTGACTTGGGAATTAGTGTGAAAAAGAAGGATAAGAAGTGTGGGAGAAAAATTGTGCGCATAAAGAAATAATAAAATTTATTATAGGTCTGAATCTTAATGCAGACAGCAAATCTATTTGATTTGAGCAGTATCACAATGATATTAACTTCAATATTATGTAAAACAGATTGTGTCATATAGTCTTTATTAAAAATGGGGACTGTTTTATTCACGCTGCTTTATAAGAGCTACCAAATATGAGCATGGCCGATGTCCATCAAATGTACAGGTTGATATCCTTTTCTTTTTCCCTCTCACCACTCTCTTTAGAAAAGACCAAAGAAATCACAAAATGGAAAAAGGCTCCAGTACAAAGAACTGGCTAGGTTAGCTTAATATATTTAAAGTGCATACACATCATGGCCAATTAATACTGATTTAATAATTCAACAACTGAATTCAATGAGACCAGTTGTTTTAATCGTTCATGGGATGTTGAAAAAATAAAAGAAATAAAATAAACTCACATGAAATATTAAATAAAGATGCCAAGCTGCTTTATGTCCCCCAAACAAATGTAATAATAATAATTTAAAAATCAATAAAAAGTACATATTTTTACAGGCCCAATTTTCATTGATACAGATTCAGAGTGCACAAGATCAGTAAAGTTTTGAGTAACACTTTAGAAAAACAGTCCATTGGTTAATGTTATATATTTGCTAGCATTAGCCAAGTATGCATAATTTTGAACTAATGCTATTTAACTCGTATATAGCATTAACTAATCAAAAGAACTCATTAAAAAAGATGACAGCATACTGCAACAAATGCATTACTAATTGTTTAATCATGTTAGTAAATACATTAACAAACGTTAACTAACGAACCATTTTGTTAGTGTTACCGAGTTTTGACTGGATTCATTTGACGTAGGATGTCTTCATTTTAAAATAGCAATGGGTGTTGAGACACAAGAATCAATTATTTTTAAAACATTAACAGAAAAAATGGCATGCTCTTTTTTTATTGCAGTTTTGAGGACACTGTGTACCCTTTTTGAGATCTCAAATTTATCTTGCAAGTGCAATTTGCACCTGTTGTTCTCTCGTAAATCCACCAGAGGCCACTGTCATCTGACTAAATGACTGACAGACCAATCCTAACTAATAGTGTTTTCAAAAGCACTGATTGACCCGCCCACTTGCCTAAACTCAATCAACAGTTTTAAACAGCATCTCATTTTTACCACGTTTTCAGATTTTACCACATTCTCTCTCCGTTATTGTTTATTTCATTTTTGACTTCTATTTTTGTCTTACCTGCTTTCTGGAACCGGTCTGCCAGACTCAAACCCTGACATCATGGTCAACTCTTCTCTCTCTTCTCTGCGTCTCAAGTCCGTCAACATGTATGTCAAGCTAACTGGACAAACTGGTAATAGCGGGAAAGCTGGAGTTAAGCAAAGGAGTATAAACAAAATGCAGCCATACGTACTTCTGGATACATAATTTCCGATCTAAAGAAATGTAAAAAAGAGCTAAATTTTTAGAATGAGTCTATGCTGGATGCTTGCGCTGTTGACTCTAGTGGCAATTCCTATGCAGTGACACTAATCTAACATACACATAACAAAAACATAGACATAACATAAAGACATAGGCAAACAAAGTCATTTTTACAAGATGTATAGTGCTTTTACAATGTAGATTGTGTCAAAGCAGTGTAACATAGCAGTTCTAGTAAATTGAAACTGTCAGTCCACTTTTCAGAGTTGAAGTTCAGTTTAGTTCAGTTTAATGGGGTTAAACTTCACTGTTGAAAGTGAAACTGAAGAGCAAATCCATCGATGTGCAGCTCCAAACCAAGTTCCAAACCAAGCAATCCAATGGCAACAGCGGCAAGGAACAAACTTGACCAATTGACGACGTAAAGGAAAAAAAAAAAAAAAAAAAAAACCCTTGCTGTCTATGGTGTGTCAGAGAGGTGTCAGATTTAATTTCAAATATCTTAATTTGTTTTCCAAATATGAATACTCTCAGTGGCTTGGAATGGGATGAGGGGGAGTAATTAATAACATAATTTTTATTTATTTTTTTTAATTTTTGAATGAACTTACTTGTCCAGTGGTATAAAAAAAGACAACAAGGTAAAAGCTAATTCTTCGGATCTAGCAGGTAATTTTTATTGTTTTATTTTTTGTACAATTACTTCTAATGGAGACAATTACAAAACCCTTTTTTGATAATTTTGGTATGTTTTTGGCTTTGAGTTCTGAAACACACAAAGTTTTTTCTAACGTAGGCTCATTCTGAAAATGTAGCCCTATATACGTTTCAGGAGATTGTGAGTTATGTATCAATAAGTATGTATGGCTGCACTTCGTTATTAAAATAAACGCTATGGGTTGGTATGACGCTGTTCTTTTTTGCGCTTACTAGCAGACTGCTTACCTCCATGCGGACAGCTTTCCTGTTTTTACCAGTTTGCCCCGTTAGCTCACCATGTACATCGGCAGACTTGAGATTCAGAGAGAAGTTGATCATGACAATAGGTCTGATGTCTGATGAGGAACAGTTCCAAAAAAGCAGGTAATACAAAACCAAAAGCCAAAAAAATTATAATTAACAAGTAAATGATAGAGTGAGAGTGTGGTGAAATCTGAAAACGTGGTTTAAAATCAGACGGGACGTGGATGGCCGGATCAATCAATACAATTTGTTGGGTTTAGGGAAGAAGGAGGGTGGGGCAGTCAACCTGTCAGTCAGTCAGTTATTCAGCCAGTCAAGCAGTCAATCAACAGCAGCCTCTGGTGGATTCGTGAAAACAAAAACTGCTAAAAAAACGCAGCTCCTAGGACATATTTGGTGGTTTCCAGAAATGTATATAGCAGTACAGCAGTATAATGCGGTATAGCAGAATGAGCCTGGGTTGGTTATTTATTTATTTTATTTTATTTTATTTTTTCATACAGTGACATTATACAGTATTGGGGAGGTGGGTTTGTGAACTGAAGAGCGGGGGGTGTGGGCGGTAGGGGGTATTGCAAACTGAAGACTGGCAAGGGTGGCCGGCTTGTTTTGCAGCTATTCTCGAACTGAAGAGTGTGTGTTTGGGGAGACATTTTCCAGGCATTTTCGGGGAGACTGAAATATGGAAGACTCCCTGGAAATACGGGAGCATTGGCAGGTATGGTTATATCTCTCAGCTACTGTGCGGAACTGTTTTTTATTCACAAGGAGCAAGACTTTCTGTGACTTTAGTTGTTGTTTCTTCATTTCCATCCTTTTCTATCCTAACCTCACATTGCTTTCAACAGCCCAAGATCTAAAAACAACAATAACGGCAACTCGCAGCGCTCACCTTGTGATGCTTTGGGCTTTGGGGTTATTGTAGCAGGAAAGAGAATTGCTGACTTGTGTGCTGCCCTTAATTTGCTGAGTGTTTGCTCACGACACAAAAAGACTACAAACACACACAGATGTACACACACAGACAGTGATACGCACACACAGATAAACATGGCAGATGGCGTCGGACATTGTGTTGAGTTTCATAGGGACCTGCAAAGTCATTTGCCTTAGCAAAGGTCAATCCTCCCCTTATGACCAATTATCAAGGATTTTGCCTCTGCTGGGAGAGAGAGAGAAAAAAGAGCAACATCAACAACAGCAAGCCCACCTGTCTGAAAGCGGAATCTTATTTATTCTAAAGTACTTGCACTGGGATGAGGAAGAAAAGAGACATGCACACACATGCATCTCATTTTAAAGCCTTCCTCAGTGTCTCTCACAATGCGTCACATTTCTATTTAGGAACTACTGGATCTGTCATTCAAATCGGGTGAAGGTGGCAATTATGGATTTTGTCAGTGCAGTGCCACACTCTCTCCTTATATCTCTCTGGACTGGTGATAGGCAGAGCCTGGCTTCTACATTTGATACCCGTGTTTCCTTCTGCCCCTAAACATGGCAATTACACCTTTTTTTATGTTCCTCTAGTCCGGGACTGTGATAGCAATTCTGAGCCAATTTCAGTTGCTGTATTTCTCAAGAAAAAAAAAAAAAAAAAAAAAAAAAAAACTTGGAAGAGGGATGTGACAATGTGTATGTTGAGCTGAAAAAAAAAAAAAAAAAACATGTTCAGAGAAAACACACGCTCACGTGCCATCTTTCATATTCGTGAAGGAATGATGTTAATCCAGGTGAATAGTATCCCCTGAGTGAAGTGGATGTTTTGCTATTCTGATCAAATATTATGCTTCATTGTTTAGGGAATTATGAGTTTTAAATGAAGCATTTTTGGTTTAATGAAAATTGTATTAAGATGATTAAGATATTTGCATTTGAAAATAAGTTAATAAGTTAACTGCAAACAAAATGACAATGAAAAAAGATGGTCACTGAATTAGTCTTTTTCAGTACATGTGGTATTTTGCATAAATGTATCTTAAATTTTAATTAGTTCATTCTGTCAGCCTTAATTGAGATTTGTTCATTCATTAATAAGCCCTCATTGTTTTTTTTTTTTTCTGCCAAAAAAGAAAAAAAATCAAATTATATTACCAGCCAGTTAAGACTGTTTAAAACAAGAGTACATGTCTTAGACTAAATCATTGTTAATTCATTTAAATTATGAGCTTCTTGTACTGTAACAAGTTTTAAAGAGATAGTTCACCCAACAACAATCTATTTATCTGTCTATCCATCTATCAGTCCGTCCGTTCGTCCTCCATCCATCTATCCATCCATTCATCCATCCATCCATCCGTCCGTCCGTCCGTCCGTCCGTCCATCCATCCATCCATCCATCCATCCATCCATCCATCCATCTATATATATATATATATATATAGATATCTGTCTATCTGTCTATCTATCTATCTATCTATCTATCTATCTATCTATCTATCTATCTATCTATCTATCTATCTATCTATCTATCTATCTATCAATCATCTATCTAATGTGTATGTATGGCCATACACCCAAAGAGCTTGACAATCATGACGTTTCTCTCTTTGAGATCCACTTCTCAAAAGACCTGTCCTGGACCACTATCAACTCCAGCCTGGTCAAGAAAGCTCACCAGCGCCTCTTTATCTTAAGGCAACTTAAGATGAACCAGCTGTCCCCAGCCCTCTTGGTGAACTTGTAGCATTGCGCAATAGAGAGCATCCTGACCCACTGCGTCACAGTCTGGTATGGAAGCTGCTCTGTTGCTGAGCATAAGCAAAGTCCCTTTAAGGCAAGTCATATCACTCAACGGCCATTTTTGAAACGCATCTCAAAGGGGAAACATCAAATTCTCTAAAACTGCTTGCCAAGCTTACAACATTTCATATTACGAATAACCAACAAAATTAAACAACAACTTTTTATTTAGTTTCATATCTAAATGCTTGTATCACACAAAATCTTCATAAACTCCTGTCTGGTCCAATTTCCATTCATTAGGACACCACTTTCAGCCATTGAAGACAGTTAAAATGAAACACTGCGCCGAGCACAAATTGATTTTAAGGACTTCTCTCACCCTGCTCACAGACTGGCTCCCCCGGACAAAAAACCAGTAGACTAAGCAACAGCTTTTTCCTCAGAACTGTCACCCTTTTGAACTCAGGAGAAAACAATACAGTTATTCACATTTTGCATGGGATAGATTATAATTTGGTTGTAAGTACTGGTTTAAAATACCCAAGGTAGACACTGGTGCAAAAGCCAAAAAGCTGGGAATGCCAATTTATTGAAAACAGCATTTAAACTCAAATAGGCTCAAATCAGCTGATCAAAAATTTAGGACAAGAGGCCAAAAAAAAAAAAAAAAAACACAAGACAATAGAACAAAAATAGTTAAAAATGAATTAGTAGAGAGTAGCGACAAACACTCGTTTCAGTATGCTTGATAGGAGGCTGGTGGTAACGTTGCTCCATGTGTTTAAGATGGCTTCAAGAAGGTCACCCATGGTCTGAAACGGGCATCCATTTTTGTAAACTTCCCTTGTCATCCATCCTCAAATGTTCTCAATGGGATTTAAATCAGGGGAGCATGCAGTATGGTCCAAAACACCAACGTTTTACTCCTGGAAGAGGCGTTTTGTCAGGTAGGCATTGTAAAATGCAGCTTTGTTTTGCTGAAACATCCAGTCATTACTGCACAGACGAGGACCCGCAGTCAAGAGGGATGCCCGCTAAAAATACAGATTTTTCAAATCAATTTTCCCATAAAGAAAATGTATAAACATTATTTATCTTCGAGAGATGGAGTTGAATTTATTCATTTATTTATTTATTTATTTATTTATTTATTTATTTATTTATTATTCAGTTATTCAGTGTGTGTGTGTGTGTGTGTGTGTGTGTGTGTGTGTGTGTGTGTGTGTGTGACTGACTATATTTATATGTTCAGTTTACAGAGTCCATGGTATAATTAGTATTTCCCAGTGGTATTTCTTTGAAACTCAACTTATATTGCAAAGCATAATTATGAGTTTGCTATATTTATCAGAAAATCTCTTTCATGAATAAGCCTCGAGGTAGAAAAAAAAATATAGTGTGGCATTTATGCTTTGGTACAAAGAAAATGATGTTAGAGGGTATCCTCTTCTATTACTTTAGAACTGATTAGCAACAAGCAGATAAAAACAGATACAAATCTATGTGATCTTCAAATAAATTATCGGGAAAACTCTTTATTGCTCTTAAAACCTAAACCATATTGAAAAAGGGTGTGTATGTATTTTATATTAAAAAAATAAATAAATAAAAATAAAATAATATATGTTTACAGTATATTAAGCCAATGTATGAAATGGTCCCAGATGTATCTATTACATCTTTTGTACTTGCACTTTCACAAAAGAACAAACACACATTTATAGTTAGCAACCTCAAAACGATGTCCCAAGGGAAGAACAAAGGGGCACACCAGTTGTTTTCAGCTCTCTGCTATTGATGAGCAGATAAATGTCACACTGATATGTGCACTATAGGAAAGACGCATTGGCTTAGAGCAGACTGCCAATAGTAACCTTTGTTGTCCTCTCCTCCGTCTCTCACATTCTGCCTCCAGCATTCAGTAATTGAGCTTGGACTACTGGGCGGATGGTTTGTGTGTGTGTGAGTTCATGAGCATGTGCGCATGTACATTTTGTCTAGCAAACCACTAAGCCATCAGATCACAGTCCAGCATATGTTCGTTAATTGAGAGTCAGGCAATTAGATTGTTTGTATAATCTCTTTGAGATTTTTGGTAAATCTGAGTTGCCTGGTCGGGCTTCATCCCACTGAGCAGCAAAGGATTTTTTGGGGGGCTCATGTCTTTACAAAATGGATTTACTCATGATCCAAAGACAAAAAAGCTCATCTCAGCTGTCTTAAGTTCCTTCTTTAGAAGATTATTCTCCAAATGTGGCTTAATGGACCAGTGTTTGACAAGAGTTTTCTTTTTTTTTAGCAGAGGATCTTTATGACAAGAAAGAAATGTGGGAAGACAGGAAAGCATTATTTTGGATAGACATATTGGTACAGTTTATAGAAATTATTTAATCTTCTGCTGCATGTATTATGATAGATCTATAATCTATGTACAGTTGAATTCAGAATTATTAACCCTCTTTGGATTTTTTTTTTCTTTTTTAAATATTTTACAAATGATGTTTAAGAGTAAGGAAATTTAAATTTAAATTTTGTAAATAAAGACAGTATGTCTAATAATATATATCTTTTTTCTTCTAGAATAAGTCTTATTTGTTTTATTAAGATTAGAATAAAAGCAGTTTTTAATTTTTAAACACTATTTTTAGGGCAAAATTATTAGCCCCTTTAAGCTAGTTTTTTAGTTTATTGATATAGCGCATTTTTTTTACAACGCAACGTTGCCCAAAGTTCTGAACACAATCAATACCAAATAAAATAAAACCTACATCACATACATAATAATTAAAACATAAGGCAAATCCCTCAACATTAAAAAGGCTCAAATTCTAAAGAACAAAGAAGGAGTTTCAAATGCTTTTTAAACACAGATTGGTTTGGGCATGTGTGATGTGGGGTGGAAGCCCGTTCCAAAGTTTTGGTGCGATAACAGCAAAAGCCCGATCCTCACTTCACTTACACCGGGACCTTGGTACAGAAAAAATAAACTGATCAGAACACCTTAGTGCCCTACCAGGAATACTCACATGTAGGAGGTCTGATAAATAAGGTGGAGCCAGATCATTTAAGGATTTAATAACACAAATTAATAGTTTAAAATCAATCCGTGACCTAACAGGCAGCCAGCCCAGAAAGGAAAAAAAAAAAACTAGGGATTTGTGCTCATACTTGGGAGTCCCTGTCAGAAATCTCGCAGCTGCATTTTTGTACAAATTGCTGTTAAATATATATTTTTTCCGATAGTCTACAGAACTAACCATCATTATACAATAACTTACCTAATTACCCTAAGCTGCCTAATTAACCTAATTAACCTAGTTAAGCCTTTAAATGTCACTTTAATCTCCATAGAAATGTCTTGAAAAACATCTAGTCAAATATTATTTACTGTCATCATGGCAAAGATACAATGAATCAGTTATTAGAAATGAGTTATTAAAACTATTATGTTTAGAAATGTGTTAAAAACATCTCTCCATTAAACAGAAATTAGGGAAAAAACAGGGCGGCTAAAAATTCTATCTATCTATCTATCTATCTATCTATCTATCTATCTATCATCTATCTATCTATCTATCTATCTATCTATCTATCTATCTATCTATCTATCTATCTATCTATATAGTACCTTGTAGTACCTTGTAGTTTCACAACCTCGAATAGCAAGCTTGTAAAGTCAAATTAACCTGTCGACCCTCTCACCATCAACACTTTTGCCTCGCTGAAGGCATAATTATATTTTAACATCTATTAAATATAATATTTAGTGATGTGAATTAACAAATCATTTTTCTGAAACAATGCTTGAAACCATTTAAAATCACGATTTCTATCTTTAATATAAGTTTATCCTTATGAAATTCACCTTATTTTCTGCGTACGAGTGGGCACAATCATTTGAATCATTTTAGCTCAAGACTTCCAGTCTCATTTACTTCCATTCTTTTTTGGACATTAAAAACAGCTTGCTTTGCTGCTTGGTATTGCAAACTGATATTTTCTTATTATATTATTCTACTTGTCTGTATAGTCTTGCAAACACTTGTTTGTAGAGTAAGTAGTTTGACCGTTTTCTGATGTTCATTATTCCTAGTCATTCAGGCCCGGCGCCAGGATGTCAGAACTGAGGGGACATTTTTATCCCATAGGGGGGCACTAGACCTGGTGACTGATTTGGTCCCTCTTGTTCCTTTCATTTAGGCTATTTATTCACATTTAATATTACTTTGCATTACTGTCTGAGTTACTGACTTAAAGAAATAAAATTATAGAATACTTTTTTATAGCAATTATAATAAGCACATTTTCGCTATTTCTGATTTTGGTTTTGAAGGTTATGCAACAATACTGTTTATTAACGCAGGCGGATCATGGCTTCAGCGCCAAACTAGTGCTTTAAATCATATTTTATTATCTTTATTTCTTTCTGTTTTATTTCAAATAATAGGTCTATACATGTTTAAAGTTTTAGGTAAAGACATGAAACTATGCATTACGCAACCAACACCAGTGTAAGGAAAAAGGTAAATGTTACAATCTAATGTCATTTTAAAATGATTTAGTTACATTTTAAGGCATTAGTGTAGCCAGAAAAATGCCTAAAACATAACTAAATTCACAGTTATTACTGTGAAAATTGGTAAGTTTTTGGGATAACACGCAACTCAATAGGCCATATAACTTTTTCATCTTTTTAAAGGTAAAACATAAAGATTTATCTTAGGCTATCATAACTGAGTATTTTTTTTTTCCTCCGTGATATTGTCCGGTTGGCATTTGCAAACACGCCATCATAAACCAGTAGGTTACTAGGCCTACCTGTCATTTTATTTATTTATTAAACCTATTTTAATCACGTGATTTCAAGTTATTTTAATTTTGTAGGGCCATGAGCTACAAGTCAAAACAAACTCTATGCGCTAACTGTGTTTTAGCTCTTAATACAGGCCTACAATATGCTTTTTGGTGTTTAAACTTGCATGAGCAGTATAGCCTAAACAACATATTTATTAAAGATTATCATTCAGCCTACCTGCAGCGCATGTGATAGGTGGATCTGCTGCAAATCCATTTAAATTGAAATAATTTTCAGTTTTGAGTGAACAATCTTTCTGAGGGGGCAATGGCCCCGTAGCGCCGGACCTGTAGTCATTTCACACATAGGCAACTGAATCAAAAGTCCTAAAACAATCGCACTTCCACATTGAAGAATAAGGTCAATAGAGATTATGTCACACTTAATTTTAATGTACAAATCATGCTATGACCATAACCATTGACAAACCATTAGCTAATACCTTTAGCTCAATAAACTAACAATTAGGTTGAAATTGGGTTTGGGTATTTGGAGGGATTAGGGTGTAGAATATGAATTGACTTTAAAAGTGCTAATTAACTATCTTAATATCCTAATAGACAGGTAATAAGCCAGTAGTAAATAGTGTGAATTGTTACTTAAACTAAAGTGTTGGCAGAGTTTGATTCCATCTAAGCCAAAAAAAAAAAAAAACACTTGCTCAAAAAAGCAGAGTAGTTCTATGGCATGATGCAGGAGAAAGAAAAGAGTAAAGCAACCAAAAGCAGAATCTCATCCATGGCCTCTTTCAGCCCGGCATTTAGAGATTTGTGGGAGTTTAGATCTTTGACCCCTCACGCATACTTTGAGCCCAAGGGCTCATATGACAGATGCACTGTCCTGACCAAAAAGAGATGAATGCTTTTGGAGAAAAAAAAAAAAAAGAAAAGAAAAAGAATAGGGCTATCTTCTCAAAAGATGAGAAGGGGGAGAATGGGGGGAAAGACTGCAGAATTGCCTCTCCTTTGTACATGTCACTCTGCCTTCTGTGCTACACTCAAACTCAGAGAAAAGAAGAAGAAGAAAAAAAGAAACAAAGTAAGTGAGGGAAAGAGAACAAGGATTATGGTGTGGCAATGTGTTTTCTTTCATTCTTGATTTTCAGAGAGGAATGTATGTTTACTTTGGTCATAAAGTCACATACAGTTGAAGTTAGAATGTTAAATTGTAAGTATTTTCTAAAAATCAAGTTTGCAATCGTGTAATTCCTTTCTCTTACTTGTTTATGAAACTTTTATTATGCATTTTCTCTTTTTGGTGTATGTCACTTTGCTGTTATTGCATGTGTAATAATGTGTTATTGAATTTAGATTGCCTTTTTAAATATCTGGCTGGGGAAAGCATAAAAATTTGTTCTTGAGGCTAACTTCGGCTAATTTACAGTTTTACTGTTGATTAATGAGCATTTCATTGTTAGTAAAAAAAATACATTTAATCATAAAATGTCATTATTATTATTATTATTATTATTATTATTATTATTATTATTATTATTTATTAGTTAGTTAGTTAGTTAGTTAGTTAGTTAGTTAGTTAGTTAGTTAGTTAGTTAGTTAGTTAGTTAGTTAGTTAGTTAGTTAGTTAGTTTGTTTGTTTGTTTGTTTGTTTATTATTGTTATTAAAACTGCTTTTATTATTGCCAAAAATCGAATATAACTAAGAATCTTGTGTTTTAATAGCAATTATTATTTTTTTTTATATATATGTATGTTTATTTGTATTATTGGCCAATTCTATAAAACAATAAACAAGTGTTTTCAGAGCCACAAATAAAATAAAATAAAACAAATAATTGTATCAATTTATTATTATTATTATTATTATTATTATTATTATTATTATTATTATTATTATTATTATTATTAATAATAATAATATTTTATCTGAGTTACTTGCTTATTAACACTATTGCTGTTAACACTAGGCTGAGCAGACAAAAATAAAATAACCTTAAATAATGTGGCCTGGTGAGTTTCTCCACAGCTAATTCAGTTACGGGGAAAGTCATGAAAAACAGATTCGACTTAATTATGCCTGTTTCCTGCAGCGGAGAGTGCAGCATTCTATTACAGTGTGACCTGATTAAAGTTAATATGGCAGCTGATCAGTATTTCTCTGTGCAAACACACTCCACACACACTCAACATGAGGCCTTTAGGGTAAACTCAGCCTGGAAGTGTGTTTAAACTTTAGCATAGTGACCTTGTTGTTTTATAATTAACTTTCTGTGCTTGTGCCATGGCAAACAGACTAAGATTTAAATTAGATAAATGCATTCCATATACTGTAGGCTTCTAAAAGTTTAAATAGATCATTTAATACATACTAGCATATTTATTTTAGTATCACTGGGATTTTATTTTAGTATTTTTTTCTTTTTTTTTCTCCCCTCTTTGTGTTTAAAGCTGTAAAGCATAAATAACAAACTTATTAATGGTAGCTGTTAGAAAATAACTGATGTTTACAATTAACTAAACATTAAAGAATTACAGAATACTTATATGCAAATGTTATTAAATACTTAGGATCTGTCAAAAACTAAACAAACCATGAAATTGGCTGTCCAAAAGAAAACTGCAAGCATTTTACATCAATTAATTAAACATCAATTAATAAAATCAAAAGCAAAAATTATCAAAATAATAAATAAAAATAATAAAAGGCTGTAAGAATTCACAAGGCTTGCAGATTTGCACATGCTCTCTCAGACATGAAGTCTCAGACAGATTATAGTAATGTTACTATAAAGGGTAGAGTCTAGACAACATTCAGAATAACTAATGTTCACTGAACTACTTAATACAAATACAGCCATATATATATATATATATATATATATATATATATATATATATATATATATATATATATATATATATATATATATATATATATATATATATATATATATATATATGTATATATATATATATATATATATATATATATATATATATATATATATATATATATATATATATATATATATATATATATTAGGGCTGTCAAAATTAGTGCATTAATGCACGTGATTAATTTGAAATTTTATCTTTTTTGTTTGTTTGTTTGTTTGTTTGTTTGTTTGTTTTAAATAATGCAAAAACGCAGTTGCAGTTTTTTTTTTTTTTTTTTTCTGTTGTGGCTGACGTGTGTTCAGGGCATGCACGTCCATAGTGGCAACCCACGCGGCTGCCTAGTCCTCACATTCACCCACTACACCCACCCAATCCCTCACAGTCCTCGGCCTTCCGTAGGAATAAAACGGCGTAATTTCCGTTTGCCTAGAGCACCAGTTCAGCTTGCTCTGGCACTGCTTGTGTTAAACGTGCAAAGAAATATGGCATTTCCTCCAGAGTTTCATGCACTTTTGTGTGTTTCATTTTTAATATTTAAACTTTAATTGCAGTTCAGCTGTTGACTCTCATTTAGCATATTTTCAGTCAGGATGTTTTAATGGAATTTGATACCGCATGGCGAACGGAAAGAAAAACCTCAGCATTTTGAGACTCGCATGGTCATTTAAGATAATCAAAAATCGCTGTTTACATGGTCGACTCTGAATGAAAGTGCCAGATGAATTTGCAAGCTGTCAAAAACATTTCTCTGCCCTTAAGCTGCGTCCCTCAAATGATTCATTAAGTTTGACGTGCTTCCCCCCTTTTGTAAAGCATCTACTTTACGTTCCTCTGTCAGAATCATTGCTTGTTAAATACAGCCATACTTTAGAATGATTAGTTTAAGCAAATTTGTTTAATCATGATTAATTACAAAAAAAATTGTGATAAATCACGTTAATTCTTTAACCATTTGATTGCCCTAATATATATATATATATATATATATATATATATATATATATATATATATATATATATATATATATATATATTTTTTTTTTTTTTTTTTTTTTTTTTTTTGGTTAGAGTTAAGTTTGAGCCAAATACAAATTCACACTAACTAACTAACTAACTAACTAATTAACTAACTAACTGACTGACTAACTGACTAAACATGTTGGGCATGTTCCTTTAAAAGAGTAATTAGTTATAGTTGCTTCTCACAAATAATAACTGACTTAGTAACATTTTACTTCATTCATTAATTTTCTTTTTTGGCTTAGCCTCTTTATTAATCTGGTGTCGCCACAACAGAATGAACCGTCAAATTATCCACATGTTTTACGCAATGGATGCCCTTTGAGCCACAACCCATCTCTGGGAAACATCTACACACACACACTCATACACCACAGACAATTTAGCCTACCCCGATTCAGCTGCACAGCTGGACTGTGGGGGAAACCGGAGCACCCTGAGTAAACCTACACGAACGCGAAAGAACATGAAAACTCCACACAGAAACGCCAACTGACCCAGCCAAGGCTCGAACCAGTGAGCTTCTTGCTGTGAGACGACAGCACTACATACTGCACCACCATATAAATGGATAAATGGCTTTAACAAAATCAGTCAATTAATCAGTTGCCCATACTGCACTTTGAAGCTAACACCCTTCACAAGTTCATCCCGCAGTATAGATTTGTGCATCTCTAATCTGTTTTTTTTAATGTGCTTGAGAGGAGATGTAAACTTATAACCCATGAATGCACAAGGCTGCTGCAACTTCTGTGGTTATTCTTGTTGGCGCTGGGAATTACAAGGGTCACCGTTTTACTTGTTTGGATTTAAAAGGGATTCTGTCAACTGTTTCATCCATAAAGTTAAGATGTGCAGATTTCAATCACAATGTGTCTCTATTACAAACGCTGATCTGTGTCCGGGGGCACTCACACTTATTATTCATAAATGATGTGTGGGCGTACTAATAATAGCTAATCATAAAGTCTCATGTCACATAAAATCTGAGGAGTTTATATACATGAAGGCTCAAGAGAATTATAAATAAGCCTGGTCTCTTTCTTTCTTTTGTCTCGTTCTGTTGCGGAGGATGCAGTATATGGTAATCACCGTTGTGTCATAACCTTTTTTGAACCCTTCCTAATTATAAGGTGCAAAACTGATAATCTCCACCTTGATAATATTTTTTTTTTCTGCATGTATTTTGATTAGAGAAGGCTTGGCATGTGGGCATCCGAGACACTGATAAGCCTTGCAGAGATGCATCATCTGCACTGCATACAGGAAAAGAATTAAATGTTCCCATCTGTGCAATACAGAAAGCAATTAAAGTGCCTGTAAGAAAAATAGAATAGAGATATCCTTGGTTTATCTCTCTTTGATTGCATACAGTGTGTGTTTGTGTGTGTGCTAGCGTGTGTTTTGTACTATGTATTTGTTACATTCTGGGAACAAAATTGTAAATTTTTTTTTTTTATAATCCATGTGAAAAACGCTCATAAATAATACCTAAAAGTATTTTGGATGTGTAAAAATGCAGATTGTTTCCTGTAAGTGTAGCGTTTAAGGGTGCAGTTGGGGAAGGGGGGTAGAATATATAGTTTGTATCGTATCAAAATTGATATGTATATGGTAAGTCCCCAAAATGATGCTGTACAGATGTATGTTTCTGTATGCGTGTTTGTGTGTATGCATGTGTGTGTTTTACATAATTAAGTAGGTCATTACAAAGCAAATTTATTATTATTATTATTTTTATTTTTTTTGCACAGACTATTAAATTGAAGCAAACCATAATATCTAATATTTACATTAAGCATATTACATACAAGTAAAATGTCTGCTTTAATGTTTGAAATAAAATAAAATGTCTGTAACAATACATTCAATAATATAGCACTTCAGTAATAAAATGTAACTCTAATTTAGCATAGCATATTTATGCAACAACTTAGTAACATACTTAGTTATTATACTTATTTTCACATGTGCAGCCGACGGTCAGAAGAGCAGAAACCATTGCTGATTCACCAACATCACTTTAGAGTTAGTATTTGAATGATTCTGTAGCATAATGTCCAAAGTGATGACAAGTCAGGTGATTGTGCTCACATTTTAAGATTTTAAGGCTGAACGGCATGAAATGCCATCAGTATACAGAGATTTCCCAGTATTTTTGTTGCAATAGAAATAACACATAATTTAACTCTGAAAAGCCAAAGCCAAGCAAACACTAGCAGATTACTGTTTTATAATGTTGACATTTTTTTTTTTTAATTAGTTCTAAATATGGCAGATGTTTACTTGTCTGAATGAGTGAGTGCAAGATTAGTTTATTGTATTAATACTTGCATAGTGTTGTGTCATCTTTCTCAATCTTGGTCCTCACACCTTCGTATTTTTAGTTTGTTTCTCCTTTTACATTTCATTTTTCCAAATTCACCAGAGGCTGGTGTGTGCGCTTTTTTATGATCTCAAATTTCTCACGTGAATGTCATTCAAATGAATGTCATTGTTCTTGCATAAATCCACTAGAGGCCGCTGTCGACTGACTGACTGACCAATCGACCAACACATCCTCCTCCTTTCTTAAACCCGACCTGTGTTTTAAAAGCCCATCCCACTCCCTTCCCTAAAACCCAATCAACCGTTTTAAAAAACAATTCAGAAAAAGAAAAGCCCGTGCCAGATTTTTATCACATTTTTAGACATTTCCACATTCTCACCCTTTTATTTACTTGTTTATTTTATTTTATTTTTTTGGCTTTTGTTTTCGTCTTACCCAATTTCTGGAACTATTCTTAGCTGAACCATGTCAACCTCGAACCATGTCAACCTGGTCATCTCCTTTGTGCTTCTCATGTCCGCAAACATACTGGACAAACTGGTAAAAGCAGAAAAGCCATTCACACAGAGGTAAGTGGTCAGCTGGTAAGCACGAAAAGCATCACCATCATATCACCTCACAGCGTTTGTTTTAAAGAGCCCATATTATACATGTAATAGGGTCATATTTTGGTTGTAAGGGCCTCCAACAACAGTCTAATATGCACCCAAGGTCAAAAAACACTTTCATGGTCTTAAAATCAGCATTTATTTTTACCTAATTATCCTAGCGACTCCCATATGAATCGTCCAGTGATTCATTTGTTCCCAAACCCCTCCTTAGCGTGAAGCTAATCTGCGCTTATTGGACCGATGACAGTCTGCTGCGATTGGTTGACACTAGCCGCATTTCCACTATCAGGCCAGTGCGAGCCAGGGCTTATATCGGGCCAGGCCAGGCCAATCGCCCGGGAGGTTGAGCAGTGAGGCCGAAATCATGTCGCGTTTCCACTGTGGGGCTAGTAGCTCGCAGTGCGTCACGCAAACCCCGCCCCCAGAACATCCCCCGAATCGAACGTCACTCAAACCGCCCACTTCAGCGAGAATCATGCAGATAAAGCACACCATCACATCATCACGAAACTATTAAAATTAGGACAACCAAAACAAACAAATGACACGTTACTGTACAGCAGTACAACGCATGTCTATACGCACATGCCTGTGTGTTTTCATTCATCATATTCATTTACTCGCCGACCGACTGGCATCGAAATCCAGTGGTCTTGCCACCAACGGAGGGACCCGGAGCGCAGGGAGCGCACACATCCATAATATAACACCACATTATAAAATTCTCCGTTAATAACTCGATATAAAATGTTTTTTATAACATCTTCTAGACAGAATCTGTCCAACATTCATCCCAAATGCTCCGGAGAGAACTGAAACATGATTTTTCCCCCTATAGGCTTTATGACACTTAATAGGTGATTCCCTTTATTTAAAGATGTTGCTTATTATATCTTAAGTAAAGGAAAGTGTTCAGTGTTTCAGCACATAAGAGCAGCACGTAATAAAATAGAGCCTATATTTCGTTGCGCTCAGCAGCTATGCACTATAAAGCTCTTTATGTATTTAAAATGTCCTTTTTTTATTTTTACCACGTCATATAAAAACATACACACTTGTTTGAGGACACAGAACACATTTTGAACTTGCAGTTTTCCCCGTCAAAAAAGTGCTGCGCGGCTGCAGACAGAAAAAAAGGTCGCCTAGTTTCTGCGTTCACTCACCCCGAAAATGCTCTGTTTGCATGATTTGATTAATTTCATCGTATCCAAATACTTTATAATTAATATTTAAAACATTTTCCGGTGTTTATTTATTTTTAGTTTTTTAGAAAATATCTAAAATCTTTTTTTCAAAGAGGCTTTTGAAAAATGAAAGTTTAATATAAATTTGAAACAGTTTGATATAGTACCTAATTGTTATAGCTATAGCTTTTGTTAGTTTTATATTGGTTTATTTATTTAATGTAATTTTATTATAGGGCTATCTAATATTTGTAATTCTTTAAATTATTTCAATATAGGGCTATTTTATCTAGATATGACACTATTGTTTTGAGCCTACAACAGTGGACATGAAATTTGTAAAGTTTAATGTCCTACTGTTGTATTCATAAAGTGTATTATCTCTAAAATAAATTAAAACAATAAAAATAAAAGAAAAAAGCCGCTCGCGGCATCAACAGAGCTATGAATGGAGCGCTTTTTTCGGTCTCACACACATACACAGGCATCTAAACGCGCAAAAACACACTTATTATACTTGACAAAACCTCTTGAAAACCTTTACTGTCTGCTGTGTCTTTATGGTGTAAAGATTATTATGCGTTATTGAAACATCAAAGATGCAGCAAAGAAAGATCATTTTAGGCAACAGCCTTACATTTAAAAGAGAAACTTAAGGGCGATCATATGCAAAAAAGACCCCAGCCTATAATTTGTTCCAGATGTTTTCTTTCCCTTATTTATTTATTTGTTTGGCGCATGTACTCGAGTGCGACCGGAAAACTGTGCCCGCCTCTCCTTTCACTCCGCCCCGAAGCCCCGGCTGGCCCTCCTTGGCCCAAGGTATTCGGCGGGCCGAAAAAGGCTGGCCGTTGGCCCCGAGAAAGCCCCGCTTTGGACCGATTAGGCCCCGGAAGTGACAGTGGAAACGCCACTGGCCTTGGCTCGCCCTGGCTCGCTCGCTTTAGGCGCGATAGTGGAAACGCGGCTACTGACCACTTTGAGCCAGAGACAGAGTGAATAGCCAGCAGCTAATCAACAAAATAGAAGTAGTCATCGAGTGTATACACGCTCGATAGTGAAAGGCGTGGAGTTTAGCTGCCAGTGGATGAATGTAAATACCGACAATGGACTTGAAAATACAGACGACTAACTATTTTATTGAGCAAAAACTCCCAAGAACTGGCGAGGAGATCTCCTAGCTTGTCACATTCTGCTCTTTTCACAGACACACACACACACACACATAAACCTCCTCCGGAAGACAACGCACGCGATATGAGAATATAGCGAGTTAACCTGAGACAGTACACAAGTAACAAATCACAACTAAATACATTTGCAAGCTAGAGTAAACGAGGCAACAACTTTAATCGCACGTACTTAGACTTGAGAAATGGAGGAAGAAACCGATGCATGTCCTGACATGTCCAGTCTTTACTGATTCTTCCTTTAACAAACGAAGTAATCTTTGTAGCATGTAGTTTCCAGTTGTTTCCAACTGCTTAAAGCTGGGCTTATGCTGAGGTTTCATCTTTGGGTAGAGACTCAATAATATACATCTGCAGTGTGACTTTAATCGACGGGCATGTTTGTGTGTGTGGGTTTTTGTGTCAGAGGGCGGGGCCGCAGGTTTCAAATCTCCCGGGTTTGCGCGTGCACGTGAATAACTTGGTTTCGTTAGTACGTCATGGCAAAACACCTATTGACTCGTTATCAAGGCGACTCGATTGAAGCACTATGAGTCGACTCTTTTATAAATAAATCAACAGTTTTAAACACTGTGCTTCTTACAGATTTAAGTCTTAGCTGGATATTTCACTTCACTTAGAGCTGTATTACACACTACATGGAAGGGCATTTTCAAAAACCCATAATATGGGCTCTTTAAAAACAAAATGCAACCAAACGATTATCTGGCAATAAAATTTATGAACTCCAGAAATGTATATAGGGCTACATTTTCAAATTCAGCCTATGTTGCATATTGCACTATGATTTCAGTGAAGGAGCATTTCATTTTATCTTATTTATTTATTTATTTATTTTTTTATTTTTGTTAAAACAGCAATTTAGTGTGTAATATGTGATTTTATATTGTATTTATTTACCAGAGGGAATACATGTCACACTTTCTTTAATTACAGTAAATGCTGCAAGCAGTGACATTGTCCAAGTCCACGAATGATCGTTCTGAAGTGAAATAATGGTTTCTCATGCTCAGGTAGTGAGCAATAATGAAGAAGGAATGAGGGAACAAAGCACACTACATAGCTATGTGTCAATAAGAACATGGTTTATGTTGGATATACAAATCAACTGTGTCAAAAAAGGGAGACAACGACAACATTGTACAACAGTGGGGTGCGGGGACAGCCATTTAGAAACGCTGTTCTAAATAATGGGGAAAATAAAAATGCTGAATAATACGTTTATAGTTTTGAGACTTTTGATTTTTATGCAAATAAAGAAAGACAAATGAAATAAAGTAAGTCTCATTTTATCAAATGTTTTCTTTTAAATCTTTTGTAAAAATATTTTAGATCATAGTAGCATATTTATAAACTGCAGTAAACCCAGACAGAGCAGGCACAAATTAAACAATAAAAATGAAATATATGAAATAAATGCACATTCAATTATTATTATTGTTATTATTATTATTATTATTAGTATTGTTATTACTTGTAGTTTTAGTAGTAGTAGTAGTATCCGTTTAGTATTAGTATTATTTGTATTGCTGTTGTTGTTGTTGTCATGTTGTACCATAAAACAGATTCCTGCAGCTGAGGTGAGATGTACTTATAGCTAGTGACATTTTTGTGTTATTTATTTATTTATTTTACTGGTGTTCTCTAACTAGTCTCATGCCAGAAACATGTTCTTTATGTGTTGGTGTGTTTACTTGTTACCAGGGGACTTGATGATGAGAGGGCCAATAAAAATGAAGCAGCTACAGGCTATAGACTCAGTCTTGATCAAGATGTTTTCCTCTGTGGCCATCATTTATTTCTTTCTTCTTTTTCTCTCTCTCCCACCTCTCTCTCCCTTCAGTCAGAGAGATTCATTTTTTTTCTCTGTCCACCAGTCTCTGGGCAGTGTTTCTGTGTATATACATGTTTGAAATAGGCTAAATGAGTGGACTGGAGTGCATTCTGCTTCAGCAGTGGATCTGAGCGGATGAATGAGTTCTGATATGAACAGAAGAGACACGACACAGATACGCATGACAAGTTTGCATGTATGTGTGCATCTGTGTGTATAAACTTCATTGTTCATGTGCATTAAAACTGTGACTCTTATGCTAGTTTTTCACAGTGAAGAAGAATAAAATTTTAATTATTTTAAGGCAGATGATAGTAAATGGTAGATGGTAAATATTTCCAGAACTAGCTCTTTAAAAAGGTAGAAGTTAAAATTAATTTATTTAGTTTTTTATTTATTTATTTATTTATTTATTTATTTATTTATTTATTTATTTATTTATTTATTTATTTATTTATTTAATTAATTATTATTTTTTACATGTTTGTCTGTCCGTTGCATGTATCAAGGATCACACAATTTAATGTGGATAGGCCTAGGCATAGTTAATTTATAAGAGTTAAGTACATGAAAATGATATACAGTGAGCCCCAAACACCATTGTTTACTTGTTCTTATGTAAATTATAAACAAGCCTATTGAAACCAAATGCAAACTTTGACGTTGCACATCATTAATATGCATGCCTTAGGCAGTATTTGACTGGCCACAACCTTGGCCATAAAATGCAGGATATATAGATTATAAGTGTATTCGATGACACAACAAAGAGGGTTAAGGCCTGTTTAACTGTATCTCTTGTTAGTTTAACATGTATATTGTAAAACCTGCCATGTACTCATTTTTCATGAGTTTTCTTGTCAGCTTCGTCCCTTTATTAATCCGGGGTCGCCACAGCGGAATGAACAGCCAACTTTTCCAGCAAGTTTTTTTTTTTTTTGCAGCGGATGCCCTTCCAGCCGCAACCCATCTCTGGGAAACATCCACACACACACTCATACACTACGGACAATTTAGTCTACCCAATTCACCTGTACCACATGTCTTTGGACTGTGGGGGAAACTGGACCACCCGGAGGAAACCCACGCGAAGGCAGGGAGAACATGCAAACTCCACACAGAAGCGCCAACTGAGGTTCGAGGTTCGAACCAGCGACCCAGCGACCTTATTGCTGTGAGGCTACAGCACTACCTACTGCGCCACTGCCTCGCTCCCCGCCATGTACTGTAAAATTAAATTATATGATGGAAAGACTACAAATGTTTTTGTTACTTTACCTTATTTTAATAAGTTATTCAGGTTTTAACTACATTTTTACATGTTACATGTATGCAAAATTTTATTTTAATTTTTTTTTTAAATCTAATTTATTTTTTATTTTTTTTGTCAGTTTTTATTTTTTATTTTATTTTAGGTGATACAAAAGTTAATTAGGTTAAACTATCAAAACGTGATGCAGGCCAAGTGCCTTAATGTCCTGACAGTGAGGATATAGTCACATTGTACTGCTACAAGAGTGATATTGCATTTATACAACAGTTCCATTGCATAATCTTATATAAAAACAAGAAAATTAAATACGGAGTCTCAAAAGTCATTTTGTATGAGGAACTACTTTATTCCACCACGCATTTACATCTGCAGCTGATGTCAGAACAACAAAAACCGTTGCTTAAAAATATGTCAGTTTAGAGCTAGTATCACACATTTCTAAACATAATAGTTTAATAATTTATTTCTAACAACTGATTTGCCATAATGACAGTACATAATAGTTTACTGGATATTTTCAAGACTTTTCTTTAAAGTGACATTTAAAGGCTTAACTAGGTTAATTAGGTTAACTAGGCAGGTTAAGGAAACTGGGCAAGTTATTGTATAATGATGGTTTGTTCTGTACAGTCAAAAAAAAATGTATATATAGCTTAAAGGGGCTAATAATTTTGACCTATATATATATATATATATATATATATATATATATATACATTATTTTATATTATCTGCTTAAATGTATATTTTGTTAGCAACAAATTATATACAGAATTATGATTATGTACAAAACAATAAACAGACTTTTCATGCATTCATGAGGCAAAGAACCTCCACTGTTAAGTTTAGGTGCATTCGGAACGTGCATTTAACACCTTTAACACTAAATATTGTTTGATATGTATTATTTTTTATGTAAATAAGTAGATTTTTGATGATGTGAGAAAGATTCTCAAAACCATAGTTTAAATTGTTGTATATTAAAAAAAGAGAGAGATATATTTATTTATTTAATTGATCTCTCACTTTCAGCTTTTTGAGGTGAGGAGATTAAGAAAGCAGAGTCATTTCAGAGTGAGGACAGAGCACATTTTTAAGGCAGATAATGGAAATCAGCTTGTCATGACTTTGAAAGCACAGCTAGTTTTCCCAGAGATCTTCATGTAATCCTATTATCTGTGCTAAAGTCAGACATTAGCACATTGCCAAGAATCATTTTACTAAATAGTTCCCAGCAAATGTCAAAATGCAAGCATATATATATATATATATATATATATATATATATATATATATATATATATATATATATATATATATACATGTGTGATGAAGGGCAAAATTTGTCATAAAAAAACTTCCAGTTTGTATGATTATATCAAACCAAATCTTATAGAAGTCTAAACTTACTGTAGTGATGAACTGTCCTTCCACTGAAGCACAAGACAACTGCAATACCATCTTGGGGCCAAACATATTTTTTATAGATGTTAGCAAAATGCAAGTGCAGAGACAGTGTCAACCTACGGTGTGCATCAAAGGACACTATTGAGTGCTGCAGCATGAGCCTGTCAAAAATAAAGAAATAAATAACTGCAAAGCAAACTGATTCCTTCACTAAATGGATGTTCACAGACTGCACTCAATGCAGATCCATCAAAATTGTTTACAACCATACCAGTTACAACTGAGGGAAAGTATTGATAAGAAAATACATGAATTGTATGACACTGAAAAGGATTGAATAAAAATCAGTTTGCAGAAGGTGCTTGCATTACACTTAAACCAGGTTTATATTTCTGCATCGAGTGATCAGCGTGACCCAAAAGCAATGCGCATTGTCTTGCAGTTATACTTCTGCGTACTGTTTGTGTTGCTCTGCAATAACACTTCAGAAACGCTAGCTGGCAGCAGGTATTTCTGTTCCTCTGTGTCGAGTTTCTTCACTGGTCTGTTCAAGTGACTCAAAACTGCTCATTTTGACACAGGAACCGGTGGACAGGCAAAAACGTTAATCATAAGGTAAACACAAAACAAGTTTCCATCTGGAGCTCCTTCACAGGACTCAACACTTGTAAACACTCACTCTGTAGAGCTCACGCAGCTTTCACCCCCACCCACACTCATCAGCGATATTAAGTCGACCTATCACAAAGCTTGCACTATGAGTCATTACCGCGTGTGTTTACATCTTTTGGAAGGTGCAAATGCCATGGGGAGGGCTGAAAATGCAGAAGTATAAATCAGCCTTTACTTCAGACCACGGGACATGAGTCAATTACCTGGCATAATACCACAGCTAAACAATGACGAATAACATTTACTCGTATTCACTTTAAACAAGTAAAAAACAAAAAAAAAAAAATAAAAATAAAAATAAAACAAACAAAACATAGATATATTTATTTATTTAAACACTGGACTTTTCTAGTAGTCATATATTTCATTGTGTTTAAAATGTGTGATTAATGTATATTATTCATATATTTATTAGCCGCCTTTTTCCCCCCAATATCTGTTTTTCTAAAAGACGTTTTTTATTTTTTCAAAATAAATCTGAACATAACATTTTTAATAATCAATTAAGTGAATAATAAATAAATCAGTGGATATTTTAATTGATGTAGGCAAATTAGGTTAATTAGACATGTTCTTGTATAATGATGTTTTGTTGACAATCTCAAAAAAAAATAAAAATAAATAAAAACATGTTAGATAAGCTCCAGATTTGGCTTCAGTACTGACTAATAATGTAAAAGCTCAAATATATATATATTAATTACCCTATATACAATATTATATTTGAACATTTACATTATTAGTCAGTACTGAAGCCAAATCTGGAGCTTATCTAACAAAATAACTTACGATAAAAACCTCGTACACCCACATTTATATGTCATAGAAAAAATGTTAAATATAACATTTAAAAAAGGTGAAAAATCAGGAGAAGAAAAAAAAGATGAAATTTTGAAAGATGTATTTTTTATTTATTTATTTTTTTGCAATATTTAGCTTGAATTTAAATTAATAAATATGTTCGGTGACTAAATTATTATTTTAATCAACATATCTGTTTAATAATCAATTTTGTTTAAAAATACCAAAATGCACTGCCTAAATTCACAGAACAATGGATGTGAATATTCATTTTCAAAATAGGGTGTACTCAATTATGCTGAGCACTATACAGCTGAAGTCAGAATTATTACTTTATTTCAGCTAGAATAAAGGCAGTTTTTAATTTTTTTATTAACCATTTTAAGGACAAAATTGGTAGGCACTTTAAGTTAAATTTCTGTTCGATAGTCTAAAGAACACATACTCTCGTTGTACAATAACTTGCCTAATTACACTAATCTGCCTAGTTAAGCCTTTAAATTTCACTTTAAGCTGTAATGGAGAGCCTTGAAAAATATCTAGTCAAATATTATTTACTGTCTCCAAAGATACAATAAATCAGTTATTAGAAATGAGTTTTTAAAACTATTATGTTTAGAAATGTGTTGAAGAAATCTGCTCTCCGTTAAACAGAAAATGGTGAAAGAAATAAACAGGGGTTAATAATTCAGGGGGGCTAATATTTCTGACTTCAACTGTATATACAGTTAAAGTCAAAATCCAGATTTATTGGCCCCTCTTTGATTTTTTCCGCCCAATATTTCCCAAATTATGTTTAACAGAGCAAGGATTTTTTCACAGTATGTCTAATAATATTTTTTTCTTCTGGACAAAGTCTTATTTGTCTTGTTTTGGCTAGAATAAAAGCAGATTTAAATTTTTTAAACACAATTTTAAGGACAAAATGATTGGCCCCAATAAGCTATTTTTTTCTGATAGTCTACAGAAAAAAAAAATGAAAAAAAAAAAAAATAATAATAATACTAACTTTCCCTAATTACCCTATCCTGCCTAGTTAACTTAATTACCACAGTTAAGCCTTTAAATGTCAGTTTAAGCTGTATAGAACTTGAAAAAAATATCTATTCAAATATTATGTATTGTCATCATGGCAAATATAAAAATAAATGAGTTATTAGAAACGAGTTAATAAAACTGTTATGTTTATAAATATTTTGAAAGAATATCTTAGTTATTATTATAATTATTATAATAATAATAATTATTATTATTATTATTATTATTATTATTATCATTATCAAATAAAACATGTTTTTATTTTAACAATTTTTATTATATTATTTTTTTTTTCTCGAGAAGAAAAAAAATGGTAAAAGAAATACTGTGAAAATGTTTTGCTCTGTTCAACATTATTGGAAAATTATTTGAAAAAGAAAAACAAAACAAAACAAAAAAATCGGGAGGGCTAATAAATTAGACTTCATAACCGCACAAGACATATGGCTATATATGGCTGTATTTAGACCACAGACACAATCCTGAATTTATGATTAACAGTTAATTATGTTATACCACTGTATCCACCCATTGAGACAAAAGAATAAACCACTTAATAAATTAAACTTTGCTCGTGGGGAAATTTCATATCTGTATCATTTGCAAATGAGTCAGAAGAAGTGTATCCACACCATGAGAAATGGATCTCAAAGGTAAAGTGAAGTGATACTGTGCATTTTTCTGGCTCCTCATAAAGCTGCACGTCTCCAGAGCTAAACATAGCAGAGACTAATGAGACTCCAAACAATTAAATTCACCAGTGATGTGGCCTTGCTTATCCTGCTGAGGGAATCAGAGTCAGCACAGACTCACTAATTCCAGATGATTCCATTACCTGATGCAATGAATCCAATTTGGTGTTAATTTTAGACAAAACATATTTTTTATTTTATTATTATTTTTTTTTAATCATGAACATCATGTATATTCCACTCATCAAAGTAGTGTTGATGAGAAATAACCATATTAATGTGTTTAAATGAAACCATGCTCCCATTTATACGATACAATAAACAAATGTAGATTCACTAAAATTTAAGAACATTCCGGCTTCAGAATGGCTATTTTTGAAATATGATCGTTGTAACAATAACTTGACTGACAATAAAATTAATCAGCTTTATAATTAACATATTTGTGAAAAAAAAAAAAAAAAAACATGTTTAATTGGATGATTTGTAAATGTAGAATAATACTTTGAATGTCCAAGTAAAAAGGGTCTTTAATGTTACATGCACGTTATAATTTATTATATATACTGACTGCATATGTACAATAATATATGTAACAATAATAATAATAATAATAATAATAATAATAATAATAATAATAATAATTATTATTATTGTTATTATTATTATTATTATTGCTATTATTATTATTATTAATGTTAATATTAATATTGTTGTTGTTTTTGTTATTATTTTTTTATTATAAGTAGTAGTAGTAGTAGTAGTAGTAGTAGTAGCAACAGCAACATTAGTGCAAGTGTTAGGGTTATGCATTATTTAGTCTGGGGTCGCCACAGTGGAATGAACCGCCAACTTATCCAGCATATGTTTTACGCAGCGGATGCCCTTCCAGCAGCAACCCATCTCTGGGAAACATCCATATATACTCATTCACACTCATACGCTACGGACAATTTAGCTTACCCAATTCACGACCACCACCACCAACAACAACATAATGTAAATATAACATCACCAACAATAACAACAAGAACTACATAACGAATATTATTAAAACACCACCACCCTCATCAACAACAACAAAAACAAAATGATGTTAATATAACAACATCAACAACAACAACATAATTTTAATAAAACAACAACAACAACAACAACAACAACAACAACAACAACAACAGCATGATGTTAATATAACAACACCACTATCAACCAAAACATCATCATCAACAACAACATTATAATTTTAAAATAACACCACCACCAACAACAATAACAATATGATGTTAATATAAAACCACCAACAACACCACCACCACCACCACCACCACCAACAACAACAACAACAACAACAACAACAACAACAACAACAACAACAACATAATTTAAATATAACAGCACCAACAAGAACAATCGTATGATTTTAATTTAACAACACCACCACCACCATCACAAACACCAACAACAACAATATGATAAATTATGGTTAATATACAAACACCTCCATCAACCACAACAACAACAATATAATTTAAATATAGCAGCACTAAAAATTAGAACAACAATATAAATTTAATATAATAACACCACCACCAATCATAAAATCAATTCCAACAACAATATAATTTTAATACAACAACATGACCACGACCAACAACAACAAAGTTTTAATATAACACCACCACCACCCACAACAACAACAACAACAATATAATTTTAATATAACAATACCACCACCAACAACAACAACAACAAAAGTTTAATATAACACCACTAACAACAACAACAACAACAACAACAACAACAACAACAACAACAACAACATAATTTTAATATAGCACCACCTCCAACCAAAACAACAATATCATTTTAATATAACAACACCACCAACTACAACAACAACCATATAATTTTGATTTAACACCACCACCACTATCAACAGCAACACAAACAAAAGCAATATAATTTTAATATAACAACAACAACAACAACAACAACAACAACAACAACAACAACATCAACAACAACATTATAATTTTAATATAACACCAGCACTACCACTACCACCAACAACATCACCAACAACAGTATAATTTTAATATGACATCACCAACAACAACATGAACAACTATATATTTTTAATATAACAACACCAACAACAATATAATTTAATGTACAACACCACCACTACTACCAACAACAACATCATTTTTGTAAGGCAACATCAACAAAAACAACAACATTTGTAATGTATCAACCACACCAACAACAACAACACGACCACCATCACCACCAGCACCAACACCACCAACAACATTATAATTTTTTTTCTACCACCACCACCACCACTGATGCATGAGCCAATTCAAAATATAGGACCCAGTGAATTAAATAATAATTTATTGTTCAATTCATGGATCCATTCATGTATATGTGTGTGTGTGTGTGTGTGTGTGTGTGTTCTTCATGTCCATGCATGTTTATCACTGTGTGTATGTTTGTGCCATTTAATTACATGCTGAGGCTGGCTTTAGAACCATGACTGATGGAAAACCATTTCCCGCCATTAGATTCCTGTTCATTAAGCCCAACCACGCTCTGCTCTCCACCCAAAATCTATCACCATTTTCATTCTTTCTCCTTCATCCTGCTTTTCTCTCACACACATGCACTCACAAGCTCATTTTTCCTCCTCTTCTCCAACCCTACATGCACACACACACATACTTTCTCCTACAAGCCCTGGAGTGCTGATGAGGACTTTTAGTGCTAATCTGTAATGTGCCCCATATATTTTAAATTTCTGCTGAAGCAAGTGTCTTGGCCAATTTATGTAAGGGTAGGAAAAAAAATGTTTATATGCAAATGAGTAGTGAGAAAAGGCAGTGAAGAACTGTATTGTTGGACAAAAAGAGAAGAGTTGGAAAAAAAAATTAAGACCAAACGCACCCATGCTTCGTTCAATAGTCAATCTCCACGTTACGTCGTGTATAGAAATGTGATGGATGATAGACTGCCAAAAAGTGCAGCTCGGTGCTGAGCAATTGAGTTTTGAGAGGCATTTCTACACTTGGGCTGTAAATGAGTGAGAGAATAAAACAGACAGCGCAAAAGATGGCCATATGTCCGCGAATTAGTGAGGCAAGACATTAGCTCATATAGATATAATTACACAGGTCAGTGATTGAACGAATTTGCCAGTGCAGGGCTTTTTGACTGAAAGAATAAATGAGGGAGTGGAGTGCATTAGCAAATACGTAATGAAAGGAGAGCGAGTCAATGAAAAAAGATGATCTTCCAACAGCCTTCGGGCAAGCGATTTCCAAACTTATCTGCGCATGTGAGTTGGGATGTTTCCGGACAGGACCCCATCCTCCGGTGTCCTTGTCCGTATCCCAGTCTATCTGTTACTCCCCAGAGCGAAAACACGCTTTTGACACGATTAGAACTTTTACCAGATGCTGTGGCTGCGCTGTAGGCATCCTCATCTGCCCAGAAACACGACGGCAGATGGCCACATTCCCAGCCAGAGAGGACAAGCATCTGCAGATATACAGAGATTGAAAAAAAAAACGACACACTGGGATTAGTGAGTGTTATATGTGTAAAGAGAAAGTGTGATAAAAAGCTGATCAAACGGTCGAAGCTAAAAATTATTCACACACCCGGTATTATTTTTAGTAGCAAAATACAGAAATAAAATAATATTAATAAAATGACAACCTGTAACACTATTACAGTAAAGTTGTATTACCTAATGTATTTACTAAAATTAACAAACACCGAACAATACTTTTATTACTGTATTATTTAGCATTTTTTTTGTTAATGTTAGTTGATGAAATTAAAATGTATATATATATATATATATATATATATATATATATATATATATATATATATATATATATATATATATACTTACTAGTATACTAATTGGTAATGTCCTTACTAGTGCCATGTTGGACCCCCTTTTGCCTTTAGAACTGCCTTAATCTTTCATGGCATATAAATCATGGTTCTGGGAATAATACTCACAGATAGTTTGGTCCATATTGACATGATAGAATCACGCAGTTGCTGCAGATTTGTCAGCTGCACATCCATGATGCAAATCTCTCAATCCACCACATCCCAAAGGTGCTCTATTGGATTGAGACCTGGTGACTGTAGAGGCCATGGAAACCAATCTGAGATGATTTGCGCTTTGTGACATGGCGTGTTATCCTGCTGGAAGTAGCCATCAAAAGATGGGTACACTGTGGTCACAAAGAGATGGAGATGGTCAGCAACAATACTTAGGTAGGCTGTGGCATTGACACGGTGCTCAATTGGTACTAATGGGCCCAAATTGTGCCTAGAAAATATCCCCCACACCATTACAACACCACCACCACCAGCCTAAACTGTTGATGGAAGGCAGGATGGATCCATGCTTTCATGTTGTTGATGCCAAATTCTGACCCTACCATCCGAATGTTGCATCAGAAATCGAGACTCAACAGACCAGGTAATGCTTTCCCAAACTTCTGTTATCTACTTTTGGTGAACCTGTGTGAATTGTAGCCGTAGTTTCCTGTTCTTAGCTGACAGTAGTGGCACCTAGTGTGGTCCTCTGCTGCTGTAGCCCATCTGTCTCAAGCTTGGACGTGTTGTGCTTTCAAAGATTCTCTTCTGCAGACCTCGGTTGGAGCAAGTGGTTATTTGGTTTCTATCAACTCGGACCAGTCTGGCAATTCTCCTCTGACCTCTGGCATGAACAAGGCATTTTCACCCACAGAACTGACGCTCACTGGATACTATCTTTTTTGCACGATTCTCTGTAAACCCTAGGGATGGTTGTGAAAATGCCAGTAGATCAGCAGTTTTTGAAATACTCAGACCAGCCCATTTGGCACCAACAACCACCCCATGTTCAAAGTCACTTAAATCCCCACTGATGCTCGATTTGAACTGCAGCAGACTGTCTTGACTATGTCTATGTGCTTAAGTGCATTGAGTTGCTGCCATGCAATTGGTGGTTAGAAAATTATCCTACCGATCAGTTGGACAGGTGTATATATATATATATATATATGTCTGTCTTCCTGTCTTATATATATAGATAGATAGATAGATAGATAGATAGATAGATAGATAGATAGATAGATAGATAGATAGATAGATAGATAGATAGATAGATAGATAGATAGATAGATAGATAGATAGATAGATAGATAGATAGAAACAATCTAGATAGATAGATCTATCTATCTATCTATCTATATATATATATATAAGACAGGAAGACAGACAGACAGACAGACAGACAGACAGACAGACAGACCGATAGACAGATAGATAGATAGATAGATAGATAGATAGATAGATAGATAGATAGATAGATAGATAGATAGATAGATAGATAGATAGATAGATAGATAGATAGATAGATAGATACGATTTGACTGTATATGCAATTATGTAATTATGTGTCATTCAAATGAATACCCTTTCTGGATCATATATGCATATCCATTGCTTCTACTGTACATTTTGACTGTCGTGCTCAGCTAATAGCTTCTGACTGAATATAGTGGCTGAATATATGTTCTGTGAGCAGCTCAACAGAGGGCGAAAGTTATGAGTTTTGAAGTTAATTATGTTTCAAATCCTTGAATTTGCTTTACGCCATGATTTAGCTGAGAACAACATCAAGGCTATAATGTAGACATGCAGCTACGGCTGTGAAAACATCAATAAAAAGGGTTGCATTTGCACTCTGAATGTACTGTATGCATATGTGTGTATGTGCGTGTGTCTGTGTGTGTGTGTGTGTGTGTGTTTGTGTGTGTAAACAGACCAGCATGGAGAAACAGAGCTCATTTTATCCCATAAAATCCTAATAAATCAAACTGGCAAGTTGAATTATTCATTATTAGCATTTCTACTACTATAATGCATCATGTTATGAAAATAAAACAAACGGAAATATATGAGCAGGGTATTGTTGATGTCTACATGTTTAAATCATTGTTAAAATAAAATAAAATAAAATAAACACATTCAGCTTAGTATTCAGCTCAGGCACTGAATAGGAGTTACGAAAAGCACTTTTCTATACTAAGGGATTTTATTGTTACTGGTTTTATTGTAAATATCACTTTATTGCACAGTTTCTTCTGTTTCTGTGGTTAAGAAAACTGCAATGCTAAACTGTATAATACAACTGGCAAACCATTAAAGGTAGCTTGCAATTAGTTGTGATTTTACTGCATAAAAATTGAACAACTTTGCAAATGTTTTGCACACAGACACACATGCACAGGCACACACACACACACACACACACACACACACACACACACACACACACACACACACACACACACACACACACACACACACACACACACACACACTTACATCTATCTTAGTGTGGACATGCCATAGAAATAATTAAATTGTAAATGTCTGACCTGCACCCCTTACATCTGACATAATCTCATACACAATTTATTCTCCAAGCCAATATTTAGGCAAATCAAAATCAAGGTACTGTAAATTTAGAAAATTAAACTGAAAACTAAGTCAACTTTCACACCAGTACTTTTATGGGATTGTGCTTTTATGTTATTTGCACCTTTTAGCAAACTGATCCAAAGTTCTCTATTTCTTTCTTCAGCATTAAATTGGAATGCCTAAACTGTTGTGGAAATACCCAGCAGACATGGTACATCAAGATAACATCAGAATGATGTTGTACCACATCGTTGTGGTTTGTTGCACTTTGGGTGGAAATGAAAATTGGGTTTTTTTCAGAATGCAGCCTAAAAACAATCAAATATCAACATGTAATAGCTTGATGTTGTGTAGACGTTACAAAGGCGATGTCTAGTAGACGATGGATTTTGGTTGCCATACCTGACAAATAAATATTTGACGTCAATATGATGTTGGTTTAAGATGCTAGCTCGACTTGGGATTTTGGTCACTTTCCAACACAACCTGAAATCAACCAAATATTAATATTATTTGATGTTGTTGTTGGATGTCAAAATAACATTGTTCTTTTGGTCTGCTGAAGTCTTACCCTAAATCTAAACTTATTTAAATGTCTGATGATACTGTATGCCAGCTGGGTATCCACATAAACATATGAGTCATATTAACATATATTGTATGCATGCGTAAACAGAGTAATAGAAAAGTACTCATATGTTATAAGCTTATTCAGTCTGAATCAAATTCATTATATTCCACAAAACTCTACAAAGGTGGCCTGGTTACCTACAGACAGTGCTCAATCTTTCTCTCATCAGACCACAAAATTTCCCATGGTCTAAGTGTCTTTCAGGTGTCTTTCAGCAAACTCCAGAAACTGCTGTCATGTGCATTTTACTGAGGAGTGGCTTCTGTCTGGTCACTCTACCATACAGGCCTGATTGTTGGAGTGCTGCAGAAAGGTTGTTTTACAAGAAGAATTTGTCTGCACAAAAAAAAAAAAAAAAAAAAAAAAAAAAAAAAAAAAAAAAAAAATATATATATATATATATATATATATATATATATATATATATATAAATCAAATAAATAAATAAATAATAGTAATAATAATAATAATAATAATAATAATAATAATAATAATAATAATAATAATATTAAAATAAAAATAAAATTGTGGCAACTTTTCCGAGTGACCTTTAGGTTCTTGGTCCCCTCCCTGACTAAGGCTTTTCACGCCTGATTGCTCAATTTGGCTGGGTAGCATGCTCTAGGAAAAGGCATGCTGCTTCCAAACTTTATTTATTTATAGATTATGGAGACCAATAGGTTCATTGGACCTTTGATTTTGTAGGATCCTTTTTTAACACTTACCAATATGTATGGTTAAATACAATCTTGTCTCTGAAGGCTATAGACAACACCTTGAACATCATGGCTTGAGTTGTTCTCTGGTGTGCACTTGGGGCCTCTGTGTATATAGTTGTGTTCATTTTTTATTTGCAAGTTATTTAATTAAATTCAATCATATTTGATATCTTGATAATGCTCTTTTAATAGACATTTAACTGACTATTTTGCAAGTACATGTCAATCTAAACCAACCTTAACCCCAACCCCAACCCCAACCCCAACCTAACATTCTACTTATAATATAATGATAAATAGTTGGCATGTAGATGTGATGTAACTTAACAAACGGACCATTAAAATAAAGTGTGATCTAAATCAGCTATTAGAAATAAGTTATTGAAACTATCGTGTTCATAAATGTGCTGAAATAAAATAAAATAAAAATCTCTCTGTTAAACAGAAATTGGGGGAAAGTAATTGGAGCTAATAATTCAGGGGGGCTAAAATTTCTGACTTTAACTGTATATACTGTGTGTGTGTGTGTGTGTGTGTGTGTGTGTGTGTGTGTGTGTGTGTGTGTGCGCGCTCGCGTTCAGTAAAGTGTATTTATGAATTAAGTGCTTGATGTCCTTAAAGTTCTTGGATTGTTGGCATTATATTGTATACATTGTATTGTATGTATATAAATTGTATACATTATTCAAGTTCTTATAGGGTCTCTTTAACGGTGCTTGGTTCTGTTTGGGTGGCTCTCAAAAGTCTAAAGTAACCTCAGAAAAGAAAATAATTATCATAGCTGCTGATCATAATTTATTTGCAAAAGATATATTGATATAATGTAAATGAATAGAAGTGTTTAGTTCAACTGTATCCTACAGTTATGTGATGCATTGCACAAACGCTTTTCAAAAACATACATTTTTTAATCCAGTTTTAAATTGAGAAAGCTTGAGCTTCAACATTATCAGGAAGGCTATTCAAGAGTTTAGCAGCCATATATGATAAGGCTTGACCTCGTTTAGTGGACTTTGCTAATCTGGATACTACCAAAAGCCTGCATTTTCAGATCTTAATGTGCAGGTGGGATTGTGGTGAGAGAGAGATAAAAGGTTGGTTAGATAAACAGAAGCTAGAATATTCAAAACCTTATAGGTAAGAAGCAACTTTAATAAACAACAGGCATCCAGTGTAAGGAAGATAGACGATATATAATAATATATGTGATAATATTAGTTTTACATGATCTGGTCATGATCCAGCCAGCTGCATTTTGCACAATTCATTCATTTCATTATTTTTTTTCCCCTTTGGCCTACTGCCTTTTTTTGTTATCGATTGTTACAGTCGAATGAACCGTTAACTATTCCAGCATATAATTTACACAGCGGCTGCTCTCCGAGCCGCAACCCAGTACTGCGAAACACCCATGGCCATGAGTGAAGTTTATTAATAGTGTATCCATTACAACCAGAGAACAAAGAAGTATAGTAATCCACTCTAGAGGTCATATGAGTATGATCTAGCTTTTCTGCATCTGAAATGGAAAGCATGTTTTTTTTTTTTTTTTTTTTTTTTTTTAGCTTAACCGATGAAAGAAGCTTCTTTTGTGACATGGGATATGTGATTTTCAAAAGTTAAGACCCAGATCTTTGACAATAGAACATTTACTAATATTGTATCACTCTGAATTGCAGGTTGAGATGTGCTGTGTGCAGGATTTTGATCCAATAAGTTATACTTATTCTCTGACTTTAATAGAAGATAATTGTTTGTCATACAGACGTTCACATCTTTAATACACTGAGTTAGGAAAACTTTGAGTATTTTGAGTACTTTCCAGATGCACTATAGCTCTTTTCTTTTTACTTTAGTCTTAATGTTACTGAAATTGTGTTTGAAAAATTGTAAATGTGTTGCCATAATTACATCATTTCCTTAGATTTGTATGCTCTTTGTAAGAGTCATCCCCAAATCAATAAACAAAAGCAAATGTCTCAACAGCATCCAAATCAGCCTCCAGCTTGTCGTGTCCATAAGAACCAACAACTGACCCCATGTCAACGCAAGCCACTCTTCTATTAGGTGCCATGGCAACCTGCAGGCTCTGAGGCTGATAATAGCTGACAGTGTTTCAGTGGTGCTGGCGATCAAGAGGGCTTCTCAAAGCAAGGGGCCGGAGGAAGCCAGGATAACTAACCCTGAAGCTCTTCATCAACAAGCCAAAGCAGCAGGCTCTTAGGCTGAGCTACTTCAGACTTCACAGCAGGAGGCAGGAATCCTTAAACTGCCATTTGAAATTGAGAAAACCATTAACATTTTTTTTTTTTCCAGGGATAATGGAGGCATTTATTAAGCTATTAAATTAAAGCTCAGCAAGTTGTGTGCACTGAAATATTTTTATTAGCTGTGAATAAAGTATTATTAAGTATAGATATATTGATTTTTTCTAAATATGTTATTTTAAATAAATATATGTAGAAATGAAACTATATACAAACTATATACAAAAAATAATTAAATTATAAAACTGTTGGTAATTGCTGACTCCCATAGTATGAATAAATTTATAACTATGACTGTGTTCATATTGCAGAAAAAAAAAAGATTCATATAATCTAATTTAATCTAGTCAAGTCATTGGCTCAAGAACATGTCCTGCTTGTTGTCAAACTGTTTCATAACTGTAACAAAAGGCACTTCAGTCATCAACTAATGTTAAAGCATCTATCATAACATTATTTGTGGCTATTTTTTAGATTTTCTGAAGCTATAGAAATGAAAAATGTAAAACAGGAAATTTGTTAGGACCATTGTTTTTGTTTACATCCCTCAGAATGGTCTATACCAGTGGTTCTCAAACTTTTTTTTTTTTTCCATCAAATTTTTCTTTTATTTTGTATTTTTTGAACACAGAAAAGCATGCCGTAGACAATCAGCATGAAACAGAATGTGTAGATATACATACATAAACCAATATACAGTTGTTAAATAATAGTATCAATAATAGCATCAGCCTTGACAACAATGTAATCAGTAAAAAGGAAAAACGGAAGAATAATGACAAGGACATACTATTGCAAATAAAAATGACAAATAAAATAAATTAATACATATATACATATATGCACACACATACATACATACACATACATATATGCACGTACACATACAAACAAACACACATACACCCAGATATGCATACATGCACACATACATACACATACCCATATAAATATGCACACATGCATACACATAAATAAAACAAATTTCAAAACCAAAAAGGCAATGAGCCAAATCTGTACTTAGTGTTAAGTAAGGTTAAGAATAAACCAATCGAAAATAAAAAATTAAATAGAAAAATGGTGATATACACATAGATATAGGTATTTAAAACTGTGCTGAAAAAGGTCTACGACAATGAACGTTATTAGAAGCCCAAACAGGGAACCTTAAATTACTATGAAAAGAGAAAAACAAGAAAAGAAAAGAAAAAAAAGTAAAAATAATGTAATAATAAAACATAATTCTAATAAATAATAAATGAGGGGAAAAAAAAATAATAAAAAAAAATAAAATAAAAAAGCCTGGAGCCAGAAGATCATGCTTTTTGATGTCTCATGGATTCAAGTTAGTAAATCTTTAAGTCTGTGTAAAGTTTGCGCCCAAAGTCTGATGGTGTCCTCTCTTGCACCATGGATGCGAGCAGTGGACATTTCCATATATACAATGTCAGGTTCTCAAACTTTTATCTATCAAGTACCACTTTAGAAAAACATTGTCTCTCCAAGTACCTCCAAAATGAGCAGCATTGAAATACAGTAGCATAGTTGGACCAGTAAATCAGCTACAACTCTGCAGAGTTAAAAAACCTGGCAGATTACCTCAGAAATATAGCCTATATATAATATATGGCATATTATATACATCATTTTTAAAAAAAATTTGAATTATAGCATGTACATGACATTTTTCATTCCTCCGTGTACCACTAGAAGGAAGCCAGCGTACCACTAGTAGTACACCTACCACAGTTTGAGAACCACTAGTCTATACCATAATCTCAAGCTCAATTCCTGTAGGGCCACAGCTCTGCACAGTTTTACTCCAACCACTTCCAATTCACACTGCTTAACAGTCTTTAGTAATCTTGAACACCTTGATTAGTTGGATCAGCTGTGATTGATTAGGGTTGGAGCAAAACTGTGTAGTAGAGCTTCCACCCTCCAGGAATTGAATTTGAGACCTGTGGTTTATACACTGAGGATGGCCTGAGGGTGACTAAATTATGGGGTAGCTTTCATTTTCGGTGCAAGTATTCCTTTAATGCTACAGTATACTGCTATTCATAGCAGACTACAGAACACAAAACACAGCCTATCAGCTAGATAATCTCCAAATATCACAATGAGCATAATTCATAATCTATACCAGATTTATTGCACTGTCCTCTCTGTCATGGTCTTGTTACAAAAATATATAAATAAATAAATAAATAAATAATAAAAAGTGAAATATGTCTTGTTATTAGAGCGTATCATAATGAACAGATTTATCATACACATTTATCATACATCTTAAAGGTCCATATTAATACTTCAAGGGTGCATGTTAGTCATTAAAAAGTGCAAAAGTGTCACTTTTAAAATCTTTAGGCAACAATGTATGCTTTTAAGGTACCAATGTGGACCCTTTAAGTAAAAATGTGTACCTTTTGAAAAGGTACTACCCTAGTGACAGCTCACGTACCTTTAATTCTGAGAGTGTAGAAGAACTCGCATGCTTATAACTCTTGTGGCCACATCACTTTCTTATGCTACATGAAGGAGACTACTCAGCTTATAACTGTAACATCCAAAACTGTCCAACTGAATTAAAACCTATTACTTTGCAAAAATGCAAATATAAAATTAAGGTGGTGGAAATTATGTAATCAAAGATCTGTCATGTAAACACAGCTCTCAGCAGCTTGTACAATATCAGGATGTTCACTAACAGTATTCACAGCAAAGCTACTGTATTTCTAATTCCTTTTTATCCCAAAGCAAAGCACAAAACTTTGATTGTGAGTAGGCTATGTCAATAAATCAATCCTTGGTAACTTCAATTCTATGTTTTAAACATGGATTTTTTACTATGTGCATTTATGTATAGGCTGAGCAGATTCATTAAAGCAATATGTTTACAGATTCTCAAACCAGCATAACGTATCACAAGGGGAGGATTTCATGTTGAGTGAGTGGCCCTGAGTTCCACATAAACACACAAAAATAAAACACATAAATGAAAAATACTGCTTCACCTTTAAATCCACCTAAAGTGTAACACTGGCTTCAAAATCTAATGATATATTTCTTATTCTTAAAATATATATTTTCAATAATAATAATAATAATAATAATAATAATAATAATAATAATAATAATAATAACAATAATAATAATTATCATTATTATTATTATTATTATTATTATTATTAGGTTTATTATTATTATTATTATTATTATATTTTTAAAATTAAATTTAGCAGTTTGTTTTTCTATTATTATAGTTTTTATTATTACTTTATTTACTATCTTTCTTTAGGCAGTAAAGAAAGTTAGGGTTTAGTGTAGTTAGGGGTTTATATATATATATATATATATATATATATATATATATATATATATATATATATATATATATATATATATATATATATATATATATATAGTAAAGCAGTATAATTATTATTATTGTTATTATTTTTTTCCCCTTTAGTTTTATGCCAAGTTTAAGTTATATTGTTTATACAGAGATTTTATACTTGGCATAAAAATAAAGGGGAAAATAAAAAAGAAAATAATATATACTGCTTCACTCACATGCTCTGCCCAAACTCATAAACATTCTCAAAAACAGAAACACGTTCAAGATTCACCTCAATGAGGCAAATCATAGTACTTTGATTTAAACAGTGGGGGTGGTGGGTAAATCTTATAAAAAGACAGAGTAGAAAAGTCCTAGGATCAGTTGTAACACTTCCACTATCTATAATCAGGCACTAGTTACTGATCGGTAGTGCAGTGGGTAGCGCTGTTGCCTCACAGCACGAAGGTCTCTGGTTTGATCACTGGTCAGTTGGCATATCTGTATGAAGTTTGCATGTTCTCCCCGTGTTCGCGTGGGTTTCCTCCGAATGCTCCAGTTTCCCCCAAATGTCCAAAAACATGCTGTCATGAACACCAGCGATCTAACATCCAGAGTCGCTGGTAAACACTCACATTCACACAAACTACAAATATGCTATGTAGTGGACTACAGTCATGCAACACATACACACACACACATCTGCTCTAAGTCTCCACTGATTAGACTCTCACAGCTGATGCTGCTTTTGGGACTGATTACTGCACTACTTAAGCAGCACAAACACATTCAATGTGGCAGAGTCTTGATATCTGTTAAAGTGACATTACTACGGGGTTCCTTTGTCTTGCTTTGCTGTGTTTTGACCCTCGCCTTGTTTGCTTTTTTAATCCTGTTTGCTGCCTGCATTGTAATCATCTGCCTGTTATTTTGACCATGTCTCTGGATATGTGTTTGCCCCTGTATTGACCACTGCTTGCTTGATCTCAACAATAAACCTGCATTTGGATCCGCACCCTGTTGTCAGTGACACATCCCTCATAGCAGACTCCTGTTGTCAGTGTTACATCCCTCGTTACGCATGCGCAAAGTAAATTTGGTTAGCCAAAATTGTTGGGGATTGAGCAATGGGCTAATGACCCACTTTGTAAGAAAAAAAAAAAAAAAAAAAAGTTATTTATATGTATATATATATATATATATATATATATATATGTATATATATATATATATATATATATATATATATATATATATATATTATGAAACACTAATATGGTGCAGTTAAATATCAACTTTGATATAAACGGCCTGGGAGTAAGTAAGAATAAGTTACAAATAAATTGATTCACTTTACACATGCTTATTCCAAAAAAAAAAAAAAAAAAACATGCAAAGTCCTGTTGTAGACACAGATTTTAGAGGGGGAAATCTACATTTGAAGCTTAGAAAGTAATATCTTTACTTGACTTATTTTTGAGATAGCAATGCCTGATTTGTAGTTAGACTATTAGGTTTATAGGTTTATTTGGGTTTATTAGACCATGAGTTTCTGTGCCAACCCTATTCAAATACACCTGACTGTTGCTTTTTGGGGACCTGGAAAGACAATGATTAGCTTGTTCAGATGTGTTTGATTAGTGATGGAGCAAAACTCCAGGACCAAGTTTGCCCATTCCTGATCTATGCCATTTAATGCCAGACACGTGCAGTTAGTTTGAATCACACTTTGAACACACTAGCTTAAAATATCTTAAAGATATTGAAAGAAAGGCAAAACATGTAACAACTTCCACAGTCTCCCCTATTCAAAGAGAATCTAGCTGTTAAACATGACATTTTCAAATATAAGTTGAAATACTGCAGTCAGATGGATACAACAAAAGCATATAATATTGATTAACAGCCTTGTAGCTCACAGTATGTCTGTCTTTTAAGGTTGGTAAGTTATCATTTAAAATCACTTCCCCTATGGAGAAAATAAATGAGATTTTTACTACCGGAACCTGGCTGTTGCACTCTATTACAACATATCAAACCACTGAAAACACAGACTGATCAATCATAATCAAGTATTCCAGTCAGCCATAAATATTGCACAGACATAAGGGTAAGTGATAGCCAGCACTTACAACTGTATGAATTCATTGCAGATGTAACTGACTCGCAGTCAAAGCGGAGACTACGGAGAGCCAACATCCAGACTGCTGTCTCAGAGGAGAAATTAAGCCAAACGCTGAAGCAACATACTCCTGTTCATGACATGGAGCAGGGGGCAAGCGGACGTTTGTGACAGGAACACGATGTAAGTGTGCTCGCTCACATCTGTAGGTCCGATCCTTTCATTCTCACGCGCACCATGCCAACACAGGTGCCGCCGTCATCGTGCCAAGACATTGGATAATTGGCATTTGAAAATCAGGCAAGATAAAGAAGGGAAAATTACTGAACACAAAAGAAAAAAAGAGGATGGAGAAATATGCGTAAACCCCCAAAAATCACTGATAATTTGTCTTTTATCAACTTCAATAAGAATTTAATTTCTTTGGCAGTGGCTGTTCATAAGAGAATAATGTTGGAAATGGTGTTGCGGATCTGTGGAGAATAATTGGCTTTTAGCTGCGGAGGCAGATAGAGAAGAGGACGGGTGGGGTGAGGTGGGGAGGGAAATAGAGAGTTTGGCTCCTGTACAGCTGTGGCGCAGAGCCTGCAATGTGCTTGTGCTGATGACAGGGAGAAATAATTATGAGCAGAGGAGCCAAGAATCAAATTTGTAAATACTGATTTTTGCCTGTGTGTGTGAGAGAGAGTGAGAACGTCGGCTACAGTATTGTCATTAGTGTACTTTTTTTGTTTCTCAATGTTATGACAAATCCCTTTTTCTGAATCATTTCTGATCTCTTTTCTTCACCCATTACTTTAGGCCTTTACATTAAATGTGAATATAATTGATAGCTCGGTGACCTGTTATCAAGGCAGCACATCATTAATTAAAACTCTCCTGTGTCCTTTATGCCAGTATTTTTTATCTTGATGGATTCCAGACTAATTGAATCTGAAGCTCTAGGACACTGCTGGTGATCTTTGGGAAGCTTGCCATCCACTGTATATTACTTTCTTCTTCTTTTTTTATCAATATATTTCCATTACAAAACAAACATTTGTTCTGAACTGAACCTCGTTTAGATTTGATGTCCTTCATGCAGATTCACAGTAATAAACAGGAAATAATAGGTGAAGGAAATTAAATACAGTATTTCAATACTGTAGTACTGAGTACAGTTTAGATTAGGGTGACCACCTATCCCGTATTTTGCAGGAGAGTCTAAAGCTGGGAGCTCTGTGGATTAAAAGTATACAGCTACAGCATCCATTTTGTCTGCATACTGCATAAGAAAGTCCTGGGGTCCGTTCTTCGTACCTCGCTTAAATGATCTAAGATTATTTGGCAGATCCTGGATCTTTTAATCTTGATAACTGATCTCTCGCTAATTTGGTTCTTCAAACAAGTTCGCGAATTAGATTAGAATGTCTGGATAAACTGATCTGAGATCGCTGCGTGTGTTGTGAAGGACAGATCTATCGATCCTCGAAATCATGATCAGCAATGCAACGATTGGCTGACGACACAGCAGCGTAATGACATCATCTGATTAATATTCAATTATCCATGTGAGCAAAATTACATCAAATTAGCAGTAAACGGTTTGTTTAATATGACACGCAAGAACTTTCCACATTTGTTGTGAGCTGCAGGCTTTACACTTTCATTTGTCAAGACAAGAGTATTCATCACGTATTTCAATGCAAATCAATGTATTTAGTTCTACATTTAGAAAAGATTTTTTTTATAATAGTATCCGTTTTTTAATCGGTGTAAAGAATAACTGGTTGTTTACAAAAGCATTTTCATATTGGTAAAGGTGTCTGCAACTTTTGTGAAGCATCAATCACTGGCATATTAACTATCAAAACATGTTTATGACTGCATAAATGTATTATTGCTTTAAAAAAAAGTCACATATTGTGCTTTTCTATTATACACAATTTGTACTAAAGCGATCTAAAAAGTTCATATCAATAAGTTCTCTTTGCACCACCAGATGGCAGTCTTTGTTCATTTCGAGGGTACAGATTGCATACGTTTTATTAATATGTATAACTTTATTTATTTTATTAATGACTTTAACTTTATATATATATAGTTAAAAAATATGTACCATTTTCCCAAGTGTATATAACTACTACTGTAAGAAAATATCAGAATTCGGAACATACTGTATTATCTTTGCTTGAACCCAGACAGCACACATACGTTGGGCCGACGTCGTGCCGATTTTCAAAATTCCATCGGTGCGATGTCGCTCAGGGAGCGTTTGCTAATTGGCAAAATGTCGCCGCGACGTCGGCAAATGATCGGACACGCTGTCCGGCCGACGTTAGGACGACGCAACCGGAAATACCGGCCGCTCCGCGGAGGCGCTGTTCTCAGGCGTTTTGCTCATACTTATGGACCACTAGCTGCAGCAGCTGCTAATTTATAATAAACATGACACACCACTCTCAATAACAGTTGAAGATTTATTAATATTTTTCACAAACATACAAATAGATTAACATACTTTTATCACACATAACCATGTTTTACCATGTTTAAAACAAAACCAACAAGTTGTACTATAACCATGGCTGAAATACTGTGCAATAAAGATTTTAAATACAAAGTCCATTGCAGCATTTACATTAAGACCATAGGAATATTTACAAGTACTTCAAAACATGTACACTAAGGGTGACTATAGTTTACTATAGTAAAAACACAAATAACTTGTGTAAGCACATGTTATAATGCTTATAATTTCTTAAATAGTGTTAAAGAAAATGCATGTTTCCAAGACTATAATTTTAAAATACAAGATACTACCAGTCATGTGTTCAGTATCCAAAAGACTTTCTTCAGGGAGTTACAATAATAAAAGAGGACACAAACACAAAATAAATACCAAGCAAACAATATTTACAGTAGTAAATAAAATCATGTAAATTAAAATAATTTGATAAAATCTTATTAAAGTCTGTAGACAATTTTTTTTACAATTTTTTTTATAAATGGCATTCAACAATTTGCTATCTCCTCTGAACTAAAAACACATCAATAATATAAAATAACAATACTTTCTCAGTTTTTTTAAGCAAACTCTAATGCACGACACAAAACAGATTTTGTCATATATATATATATATATATATATATATATATATATATATATATATATATATATATATATATATATATATATATATATATAAAATCCCTTAATTTCTGTTTAACGGAAATATTTTTAACACATTTCTAATCACAATAGTTTTAATAACTCATTTCTAATAACTGAGTAAATAATATTTGACTAGATATTCTTCAAGACACTTCTATACAGCCTAAAGTGACATTTAAAGGCTTAACTAGGTTAATTTGCTTAACTAGGCAGGTTAGGGTAATTAGCCAAGTTATTGTATATCGATGGTTTGTTCTGTAGACAGTCGCAAAAAATTGCTTGAAGGGGCTAATAATATTGACCTTAAAATGTTTTTTTAAAAATTCTAAACTGTTTTTATTCTAGCCGAAATAAAAGAAATAAGACTTTCTCCAGAAGAAAACATAACATTTTCTTGCTCTGACTTATATATATATATATATATATATATATATATATATATATATATATATATATACATATATATATAACTGGTTGTAAATTGTGTACAATATTCCAAGAAAACAGACAAAATGAAAAGAAATAACCTGTCATTTAGTTTTGTTTTATCTTGTGGAATGTTGCTTACACATAAAAGGGGATATATAGGTGGAATAAAAAGTGTGTCGCCATCCTCTAAATTGTTCTTGTATGCTGTCTTCATCTTTAGTCTTCACAAGTGAGGCTGGCCCAAACCGGGACTGCAGTAGCCAAATCTAATCCTTGTAGTGGGAACCCTTAATTAAAGCAAGAAACCAAAAGGAGAAAGATTAGCATTTGAGCAGTTCATATTACCACAAATATATATTATTTGTTTCATGACATATAACTGGAGTATGTGTTATGCAAGTGCCTAGCTAAAATGTGTAATTTAATTTAAACTTAAAGAGTGTGTCTAAGCACTAATGTTCAGAAAAGCCATTTGAAAGTTAAATTCCTTGTGAAATCATAATGAATGTTTTTTTTTTTTTGGTTTTTAGTATCATTGTGTTAGTATAAATGTGTATCTAAATATATGTCTAATCTTCAGATACCACATTACATGCAAATTAAACTAAGTTTCGTCAACTAAAATGTCACACTGTACACCACATTTAATATATCATAGCTAGGGCCAGGAGGAATCTGCAGATGTTTTTTGCTATTTCTGCTAAAAAATTTTGGTGGAAGTCTGCGGATTTCTGCGGAATTATTTTGGGAGTATCACAACTAAAACCTTAATATATGAAATAAAAAAATAATATATTTTTAAGTTTTATTTAATGTTTAAAATGCAAATCCAATTAGATTCACTTTATTTGGTAAATAAAGCAAGTTTTTCATATAACATATCTAGTAAGACAGAAAATATTACTGTACAAACCTCATTGTACATAAATCAGATGAACATTTTCACATTAGTCAATAATATTACTGAAATTAATTAAAAAACTGAATAAATATAGATTTACACACATTTACTCAAGTAAATAAACAGAATTAATGATAGGCTAAACATCTGCGGAGTTCTGCGAAAAATCCGGGTCGGCCTAATCATAGCTTTATTTCTGCTACAAAAAAGTTTTTTCAGCAAACAACTTCTATTATATGCAGGCTATAGAGGAGGATATATAAAAAATTATATATTTAACTCTCTAATTAAATGCACCTTATGCAGCTAATCGAGTCTTTTAGGCTTATTTGAAAACTTAAATGACGTGTTGGACCACAGTTGGACAACGCTCAGTGAGAATACTTTTTTGCACAAATTATTTTTGTTCTAAAGAAACATGTCTGATTGTTAGCAATCATCAAAGAGCAAACTTTTTTTTTTTTTCAAATAAATACTATGCTCTTAAAAATAAACTTTTCATACATCAAGAATACTAAAAATAGCTTGAGGAGAGAATCAGTACATTGGAATACTATTTTTTCAGAAGGATCATGTGACACTATTAATTATATACATTGTATTAAATTCACAGTATTACTGCTTGACTGTATTAATAAAATAAAGCTGACACTATCAGAAGAGAATTTACCATACCAACCTAAAAGCTATGAAACAGTAGTGTATGTTTAAGATGTTACTTACTAGTCCTATTGTACTTTGGAGAGGTTGTCTGACAGGAGGATCCCTTCAACTCAGCAGAATTCTCAGCAGACCATCAGCGTACACCAATCTAAGAATAAAATAAGCAATTTGTTAAAAACCAAAAATATATGTATTTTATATTTCCAGGTTTATAGGAAAGAAGAAAGCTAAAGCAGATTTAAAATGTAGAAAAAAAAAACTATTGACAATTTAATGTCACAACATACCCCAAACTAAGCACGCTCAAATGATTAATTTACATAAACGACAACTGCTGCTCATTATACCAATATTAACTGTTAAGGATTCATTCATTCATTTTCTTTTGGGCTTAGTCCCTTTATTAATCTGGAGTCGCCACAGCGGAATGAAAGGCCAACTTATCCAGCATATGTTTTACGCAGTGGATGCCCTTCCAGCTGAAACCAATACACACTCATTCTCACACACGTATACACTATGGTCAATTTTAGCATACCCGATTCACCTATGTCTTTGGACTTGGGAAAACCGGAGCACCCGGAGGAAACCCACGCCAACACGGGAAGAGCATGCAAACTTCACACAGAAACGCCAACTGACCCAGCCGAAGCTCGAAGCAGCGACCTTCTTGCTGTGAGGCAAACGTGCTACCCTCTGCGCCACCGTGCTGCCCTGTTAAGGAATCAGATTAATATAAATGAATTGACATGTTTATTTAGTGTCTGACACATTAAATATTGCATTTTTAAATATTGTTTCATTTTAAGATTTATTTCAGAATTAACTATAGAACCTGGATATATCGTCACATTTTCATGCACAGCAGCATTTCCAAGAACATAGAAAAACAGAATATAGGCCAACTGAAAAAAAAATAAAATAAAAAAAAAACTCTGACTGAATGCTTTAAGTAACTGGCTAGGAATGGGCAGGTATAAGATTCTGAGGGTATAATCTTGGATAAAAATATCACAGATTCACAGTATTGTGATTACTGCTCAGAAATGTGTTTTTTTATCTCTGTGTAAAAAACAGCTACTTTTTCCCCATTGAACACAATATGTTTTTTATTTTAAGAAACATTTAAAATATTTTGTAACAGTAAACATGCCAGGCTAAATAATAATTTAATAAAATAGTACTATCTTCATTAGACTCAAAAACACTGATTTTTTTGTGAAGGCATAATAAGCTATTTGTTTTTCAGATGTTTGCTGAATCGTGAGCTGACCAGTAGCTTTTGATGTGGAGGGTCTTTTGCTGTTGTAGATAATGTTGGACTATTTTTTTAAGTCTTTGATAACGCGCTAAAAACCATATACAATGCTTCCGGAAAGTATTGATAGCGCTTCACTTTTTCCACATTTTTAATGTTTCAGTCTTATTTCAAAATGGATTAAATTAATTAATTTCCTCAAAATTCTACACACAATCCCCATAATGTGTGTTGACCCGATTTTAGTTAATCATTTACAAGTCAATATTGCCTATATGGATTGTGATTTTAAAAAAAATCTACATGTAAAATTGCAGTGTTAAATGCAATGCCATCAAACATTTTAGACGCACCAGTGCAAAAAGCTAGTCTAGAGCACTTGGAATGCTGGTGTAGTTCTAGTTAAATTCAGTTCAGTTAAAGCTGTATATGCAGCCGGTCTCAAGTAGAGGATATAGTATTTAACTAATCTTAACAACTAAACATTTACGAATCTGTATTAGCCAGCTCATGTACTACAATGTAACATACTGTATATTGCCACCTTGATACTTAAGCTTTCTTTAAAATATTTTGTGTTCAACCGATTAATTAATTCTTTCATTTAATTTTTTCAGTGCAATAGTATAGCTTACACTGGTGTATTTGTATGGACCCCCCAAAATAGCGGAGGCCACTTTCTGGCCACCCAAGTATAAACTTCTAGCCTAGCCACTGTGAACTACCTGTCTGTGCTGCTCCAGAACTCTTTGTCGGCTGCTTGTATGTCTGGATACAGCTGCACAAGTCTTTTAACACTGACAAATACAGCCTCTGCACATCCTCACAACCAAGAGAACAGAGTGATCAGGAGGACCTGAAAAATATAACCAACTGAAATCAGTTGAAATGTATTTTGTCTTGTGATGATGACACAAAAATAAATTATTTTTCACAAAGGATGTGCTGTTACCTATGAAACGGTCTATAATGAATGATCTTTTGATCCTGTTTCCTTGATGTCATTCACTCAGAGATGGTTTGGACATTTGATTGTATCTAAACTGTAATGAATTTAAGTTACAAAAACATTGATAGCAGGACCATTGATCTTGTAACTTATACAAATTGTTAAGTATTGAAAGTCTGCAACCAAACTAGTCAAGTTAATAATACTAATCTCAACTCAACTATGATTAGTTGTCTTGTTTCTGCTGCCCAGACGGTCACACCTGCTTATAAAAAAAGGAAAAAGTATGGTATTTTTACAACAATGAAACTGCAAACAACGTAACTATAAGGGGGTAAGCAGTGAGCATCTTTTATTATAAGCAATTTACTGAATACTTTGTCACTGGTATTACCTAAAAACCAAACGTCCCAAGTTTGGCTCATAGCTGTCCACACATCTGCCCAGTAGCTTGAGGTAATACTGAAGACACTGATCAGCTGGTCCAACTGAGTTTGGAGTTGAACTGCAATCAGGCATCCAATACTGCAAAAAAAAGAGAAACTCACTTTGGGTTAACAAATAATGTAATCCCACACATTTCAAGTAATTGTGCAGTTAATTCTCTTAAAATGAATGAATGAATTCTCTTATTGAATTTTCTGAGAGCTTATGAATATATTTTGTCTTCCCAAAATAGCATGTACTGAAACACAAAATTATATAAATATAATTTAATAAGAGCGTGACGTGGTGGCACAATAGGTAGTGCTGTCGCCTTACAGCAAGGATGCTGACTCGAGCCGCAGCTGGATCAGCAGGCATTTCTGTGTGTAGTTTGCAAATTCTCTCTGCGTTTGCGTGGGTTTTCTCTGGGTGCTCCGGTTTTGCCTACAAGTCCAAAGACATGGGGTACAGGTGAATTGGGTAGGCTAAATTGTCTGTAGTGTATGAGTGAGAACAAGCGTATATGGTTGTTTCCCAGTGATGGCTTGCAGCTGGAAGGGCATCCACTGCGTAAAACATATGCTGGATAAGTTGACAGTTCATTCCGCTGTGGTTACCCCAGAATAATAAAGGGACTAAGCAGAAAAGAAAATGAATGAATGAATGAATGAATTTAATAAGAGTTAAACTGATCTGTTAACATGTCTGTCAGGAGCTGATCTACCTGTTGTCAAACTGATGAAAATGTTTTCTCAATTTACTTTAACATTTTTGTGTTTGTTTATTTATGTTTTTATAACTTGCAGCCATTGTTAAATTTAAAAGTATTTTAAACATGCATAGACATCTAAATGCATATAGGGCACATATCACAAAACATTATGAAATATTTCCAGATAAATCAATTTTGAATTAAAATGTATATTAATCTCCAGACTTGCATCTCCCTGATCTTTTTAAAAGAACGGCCATTCGTTTGCTCATCATTGTTTGACAAGTGTCTGGCAGTCAGTCAAAAATATACTTACATATAAAAATGTTCATCGGCTTCACGGCACTTAGGTTAAACTTTGACCTCCTTTTCAGTTGATGTGGAAAACAAAAGCAAAAGAAAGAAAAAACAAAACGACTGAATACAAGTTGCATATCATGCCTGTACAAATCAAAATGTATTCATTTAGGGCTTAAATTGACTTGTTTGAGGATGAGTTAAGGTGTAAGGGATGGGTGAACAGTGTAAATATACATGTAATTCATAGCTATGATGTAAAGCTAAATTTTCAGCATCATTACTCAAGTCTTCAGTGTCACTTGATCTTTCAGAAATCTTTTTTAAAGATGTTGATTTAGTGCTTGAGGTTGAACTAATATAATGGTGATTATCAAATGGTGCTGATTTGCTGCTCAAGAAACATTTCGAATTGCTATCAATGCTAAAAACAGATGTGATGACAAATAATTTAGTGTAAACTTTTTTCTAAGATTTAATAAATCAATTAATCATAAAAAATTAAACAAAATGAAAATCACAAATATTACTTCATTAGCAGCAAATCTATATATTTACTAAGTTCTGAAGAATCATGTGATGTGAAATTTAATACCACTCACATGTTTCAATGTCAAAACTTTCTTAAAACAACTGCAATAAAGACAAGTAACAGATGCATAATATATAGACATGTAACATTTGCATAATGATGTGCAATGGAAATTTATATGAATTAATCCTCTGCTTAAAGTTGCCTGTCTTTCCTGTATCTCTGTGATCAGCTCCCTTCAGAAATTTAGGAATCTTGAGTTATATTTTCTGTAGCAGGAGGTTATTCTCTCACTCCTGAAACCACAGAACACTTTTTTACTTAACATTTAGTTTAAGATACCATGAAATATCAAAACACGATTGAACTTTTGATTCACGGTCCTTTACAGTAACGTTACAATGCGTATTTTAGACTACATATGGAGTGCATTCAATAAAACATTGACAAAACCTCTCATCTACACATAAAGAATAAATAAAAGCCAAAACTTTAACAAACAAGTTTAACAAGAGCTAACATTAAGTAAGTTAACGTAATATTACCCCGACGCTAACGTTACCAGTGCTAATATGCTAACGGACTTTTACGAAGACTTACCACTCTTATATAACATAATATTCAACTGAATATTCATCAATTGCCAATAATAAATGTGTGAGGAAGTTTTATGTAGTATTTGCTTTGTTTTAGGGACTAAACTTACCTGAAAACAGTCAAAACGGCAGCTTGAGAGAAGTCGTGTTGTGTCTTTTAGGTGGTGTCGTGTCGTGTTGTAGCTTCGTTTCCCATAGCAACATCCTCTCCACTCCAGTGTTGGAAGCAAGACGCGCGCGCGCACATTAAAGTCTTGCAGTATTGCATTTATAAACATGATCACTCCATAGACAATTTAAATAATAACCTTGTATTTTAAATCTTGAATTTAAAATGTATTTAGCAGTTTTATATACGCTATTATCTTTAAGACGAGCTTTATAGCCTACTAAACTGTTACAAAACAAACACTTTATTTGTGCATTCACTGTCAAAAATAAATAACCAATAAATATAAATGCAAGTATATATAAAACAAAGATGTCACTCTGTAAAAAGGGGTTTATTTTAATTAAACAGCCGAAATGCAGAACATACTTGATTTTTACACTGGGAAAAATGTATTAGAAAAAGCCACAATAAAAAAAAGCAAACAGCAGTTAACACCAGAAAAAAACAACGTTTTCATTATTAAAGCATAACAATAAAACTTTTTATATTTTAATGAATTGAAATCATGTGTTGTAGGCATTTTGGTCAGTTTTACTGCATTAATGTAGGCTATTTAAAGCTGGACCGACCGACGCAGTTCACATGATGCATGTCGCGTTTGTCTAATTTATTATGCACGCAAAAACTTACTTGTAAACCAAATATGTTGCCGGATTCTTTCATGGGCATGAGAGATCAAGTGCTTATGAAGTGCTTCGTCGGCCTGTGGTCGTTAACCGACGCAGAGCCGACGTTTGTTGAGCTGGAACAATAGAACACACGACCGAACGATCATGCGTATGTTTGGCCGACCATATACCGATGTTAGAATTAAAGGGGCCGACGTGTTGACCTTCGGCCGACGTCGGCCCAACGTATGTGTGCTGTCTGGGAACTGAGCCGATCTAATCCTGTTTATATGAATTGAACCTGCTCCCGATCAGGTTTGACCTAGCAGAACTGTTGCCATGACAACAACTCTCGGATCAGCTTTGAAGAACGAAACGATCCTGGATCATGTCAAATCGTCAATATCCAAATCCAGCTAACTGAGTAATCCACGTACGAAGAACGGACCCCTGATGTTAGATACACAAAAATATAATATGATATAATATAATATAATATAATATAATATAATATAATATAATATAATATAATATTATATTATATAATATAATATGGACCTGTTGGTTATAACATTTTGCAGTGGTTTGAATATATATATATATATATATATATATATATATATATATATATATATATATATATATATATATATATATATATATATATATATATATATATAAAATAAATAAATAAACAATATTCTACTTAATATCAATAAAATACTACTACTACTACTACTACTAATAATAGTAATAATAATAATAATAATAATAATAATAATAATAATTATTATTATTATTATTAAATCAATTATTCATTCATTCATTTTCTTATCTGCTTAGTCCCTTTATTAATCTGGGGTCGCTACAGCGGATAGAAGAAAGGATAAGTTGGCGATTCATTCTGCTGTGGTGACCCCAGATTAATAAAGGGACTAAGCTGAAAAGAAAATGAATGAATGCATGAATAATGTCATTACGCTCTGTGCATTCAGCCAATTGTTGCATTCTGATCACAGTTTTAAGGATTGATAGATATGTCCTTCACAACACACACAGCGATCTCAGATCAGTTCATCCAGAAATTTTTATCTGATTGACAAACATCTTTGAAGATCAAAATTAGCCAGAGATCAGTTATCAAGATTAAAAGATCCTGGATCTGTCAAATCACAGATGTAGTACTTTGCTCGAATTCATTCTGGTTGTGCCCTCATTTCTTGTGTCTTTGACTTTACTTTGTATTGATTGTGCTGTCTTGGGCTAGCCTAAGTTATGTGCTCACTCTTGTATTTGTTTTTGGCTAAGTTTTTACACTACAGTAATGTAGCCAAAATCCAATCTATTCCCTTGCATTAAAAAAAAAAATAAATAAATAAATAAAAAAGTAACGCCTGACATTCATACTTGATATTAGTCTCATCAGATCAGAGGATTTTGTTTCTTATGGTCTGAAAGTCCTTCAGATTTCAGACGGGGAGTGGTTTCTGTCTGGCCACTCTACCATACAGACCTGATTGGTGAATTGCTGCAGAATTGGTTGTCCCTCAGGAAGGTTCTACTCTCTCCACAGAAGAATGCTGGAGCTCAGACAGAGTGACCATCAGGTTATCGATCACCTCCCTGACTAAGGCCCTTATCCCTGATCACTCAGCTTAGATGGTCGGCCAGCTCTAGGAAGTGTCCTGGTGGTTCCAAATATCTTCCACTTACAGTTGATTCAGGCCACTGTGCTCAATGGAACTTTATAATAATCCTGTCTCGAACAAGATTATACAGACATTCAGACATTCCTTTGTCTTCATGCTTGGGTTGTGCTTTGACATGCATTGTCAACCCTAGGGCCTGAAATAGACAGGTGTATGCCTATTCAAATTATGTTCAATTTATTTTGATTCATAACAAAATTAAATTCAGTATGGAAGTATGCAATTTTAAATGCACTTTCATGTGCTTAATGTAGTGATTACAAGACACCACTCAGGTACAGGCTGCAGCAAGTACGCTTCGCATACAAAATAATAAATTTTGAAATTATACATCATCGTATATTTGAGAGTTGTTTGTTATTCATATAGAACATTGATTATTGACAAAGACAAAATGATCACATGCAGTTCAAAATACACATTTCAAATTAAATGCATGCATTTGCAGGATTTGTAATTGATGTACGGAAAAGTGAATGAATCATTACACTATTAGAATGTAGGTATGTACATATGTATTTGTTTGTCCAGTCATTCATTTTTGTTTATCATTAATTAATTAATTAATTAATTAATTAATTCATTCATTCATTCATTCATTCATTCATTCATTCATTCATTCATTCATTCATCTAGTCATTATTTAATAAATGTTGGGTTGCAACATTGCTTGCCAAATACATCTAAAACAAGTATCGCAATAACTGAGAACTGCATGTTGTTCAGTGCCTCAAGGATCTCCACAAGAAAGTTTTCAGTGCCTAACGAGTTAAATTCAGTCTGTTACTCACACAAAGCTCTGCAGTTTGCTTCTCTGGTAGCTTGCATGCAGGGAGGTCCAGTTAAATATTTACAATAGCTGAATGTGAGTGTACTACCCAGAGCTTTCTGTCTGTCCCCAGAACTCCTGGCATATGCTGCTGTTGGCACTCAACCACAACCACCCACCACTTCTTTTGTGTGAGTTTTCCTGAACCCCTTTGACCCACAACCTCAAGTGTTTCACAAGCTACATTGAAAAATGCCCCCTCTTCTGGCTGAATTCCCAAACTCAGCTCTCTCTGTCACAAACATTCTGTTGGCATTCCCAGCAGACAGACATGCTTGAATGTCGGAAATAAACCTGGACTCTTCACCAGCAGGGCTGCTTCTAGGCAGCTTTCTGCATGTGTGTGCTCTGTGAGAAAGTTCTAACATGAAACATTCAGATGGTGAAGAAAGTTAAACCATTAGGTGCATATTTAATAGATGTTCTGTTAATTAAAGTGCACATCATTTATTTGCAACATAATATTTTATGAAAGTTATTATAAAAGTTATTAGCAGAATAAACCTTTATTTCAAGAGTTTACATTTAGCTGATGATTGATTATAAAGCTTGTTTGGCATCCTGTCCCAGGAGAGAGCCCTGAACCAATAGGATCCTCGAGTCCAGGGCTCCCATTTGCAAGGTGAGAGGGGAGTTTGAGCTCAGGTAGATCTCAAGAACTCCCCTTTTTTAGTAGCCAATGAACAGATTGTGATTGTTCTTAAGAGATAAAAACACAGGCGTGGGCAAACTTGATCCTGGAGTGCCGGTGTCCTGCATAGTTTAGCTCCAACACTAGTCAAAAACACCTGAACATGCTAATCAGTGTCTTCATGATCACTACAGATCTATAAGCAGGCGTGTTTGATTAGAGTTGGAGTTAAACAGTGCAAGCCAACGGCCTTCCATGATCAAGTTTTCCCACCCCTGTACTAGGAGCATGTCTATGGAGCCTAAACCGGGGGAAACACACATAAGCATGGGAGAATGTGTAAACTGCGCACAGAAATGTCGGCTGGCTTGGTATGGACTAGAACCAGTGACGTTCTTGCTGTGAGAAAACAGTGCTAACCACTGGTTTCATGTAGGGAAAGAGGAGGAGTAGGGGTGGAAGGGGGGATTCTACAAAACAAAGATGGCTGTGATATGGAACTTAGGGTATTTATAGTGGCTTAGGGCCTACTCACACTATGCTATCCGTACCGTGCCCAGGCCTGTTTCCGGGGGTTTGAGAAGTGTGAGTGCACTGAATCGGGCTCAGACACGGTTCACTTGGCCGGCCCTGGCCCGGTTGGAAGAGGTGGGCCTGTGCGCGGTTTACTTGGGCTTTAGCAGGGTACGCTTGCGTGTGAGTGTGAGTGTGAGTGTGAGTGTGTGTGTGAGCACAAAACTGAAAGCGAGACGTGACTTTTAAGGGACTGCTGACTGTTGGACAGCTGCGCGCCTTCAGCAAACCTCCTCATTCCTGCAGCATGAAAGCTTTATGATTGTTTATGAGCACCAAAAGTGGCGGATCTGTTCGGCGAAATATCTGACTGCATGTCACCGCATCATTAAGAACTGTTTGGCGAAATATTTGACTGCATGTCACTGCATATCAAACGACTGAAACGATATAACAAGAGCAATCTCCACTGTACTGAGCGAGAGCGCTCACAGCGCAGCATCTATGACGTAAGCGTGCCCAGGCCCGATTAGTTTGAGTGCAGGCCATCGAGGGAGAAGGGAGGGGGAACAAGCATGCTTTGGCCCGGTTCGAGGCAACTGTACATGTACAGTACACGTGCGAGTACGACCTTATAAATCATCTGATTGGTGAATCATAAATTAACTAATGCAGGACCAGCCACAAGCAATAATGAGCATGTTATCCTCTCAAATTTAGTTTATAAATAAACTTCACTTATGTACAGTACAGTATAAAGCTGCTGTCAAACTGGATTTTTCGCCCCATAGACCTTTTATAAACATGCGAATGCATCAGACTGGAGTTTCGCAGTTCGCTGTATTGCAAAGTTCAAGCTTGGTAAAGTCTGAACTGTGAAATTGCATCACGTGACTGCGTGAGACCAATCAACGATCAAAACATGATCATTCTAAACAGAAATTGAAAATAATCGCTTGCATTTTTAAATGTGTTATCTTGATTAATCCCACCCCTTTTCACATTTTGCCATACAACATAATTCTGCAAAATCTAATGTTACCTAGCACAAGTCAGGTCACTTTCCTTTTTTCAGTTGTGTCCAACATCAGTTTTGAAGGGCATGTGTTCAGCAAAGTTTAGCTCCAACCCCAATTAGACACACCTGATCTAGATAATTAAGCTATTTCTAGGTATACTAGAAACTCCCTGATAGGTGTGTGTAAGTAAATTTAGTAGAACACACTGCCCTCCAGAGTTTTTCCACCCATTATAAAAATTGTAGGACTGCATCATTATTTTGAATTAAATAAAGACGATGATTCAGCTAAATTCTCATGCAAATCTTGTCCGGGAACCACCTGATCACTAGTTCATTTCTGAAGACCAGAGGGTGCACAAAAACTGCAAATATGCCACAAAACAGAAAGGTGGGAAATCAGACAGAGCAGAGGATTTAACAGCTTTTATTGATTCGATGCGATTATTAAACATTAGATTAAGCTCACATAATAGTTCATTTCAAACACACTAAAAACATGTTATAAAATATTTACCAAGGTTTTTGATCAACTTCAACACAAACTAATAGTTCACTTAAAAGTAACCCAAATAGCTGTCAAATGGGAAAACAATTCTCCTTGATTTCAGGATCATGTAATATAAACACCATTGGCTCATTCTGAAAACATAGCCATATATACTTTTCTGGAGATCACAAATCATGTGGCAAGAGAAATGTTTGGGGTGCTGTGATGTCGTTCATTTGCGGGCTTACCTGCTGACCGCTTACCTCTGCATTGATGTCTTTCCCGCTGTAGCCAGTTTGTCCAAAGGCTCGTCATATATGTTGGAGAATTTGAGAGGCAGAGCGGAGTTGACCGTGACTATGGGGTTTGAGTCTGGCAAAGAACGGTTCCAAAAAGCAGGTAAGACATAAATATTGTGTCAAAATCTAAAAATGTGGTAAAATCAGGCTGCCGAAAGGGTTTTTTGTTCTCTGGATTGCTTTTCAGCTTGTTTCAGCTTTTCAAAACACCTTTGGTTGGGTTTAGGGACGTGGGTGGACACTGGTCAGTTGGTGCTTTTAAAAACATAATTGGTTGGGTTTAGAGGAGGGGTGGGTGGGGGTATCAGTGGGTCATTCAGACAGTCAGTCGACAGCAGTCTGTGATGGATTTGCTCAAAAACAGCAGGTGCAAATGGCACTCGCAAGAAAAATTTGAGATCTAAAAAAGCACAAACTGCAGCCTCTGATTGATTCGCACAAACAAAAACAGCAAAAAACATAGCTCCTGGGACACATTTGGCACTTTCCAGAAATGTATACAGAGGTACAGTTTCAGAATGAGTCCTTGTTGCAATTAAAATGTCCATGATCTTTGCCGTGTAGACCCAGTGTAATAAATGCTGTTCCATCTGAAAGCAGCTGCTGTCGATTTAAAGCTGGTTACAGAGTCAGATTGCCAAAATTATCATGGAAATATAATTTGAATAATCAACCATCCTAAATAAATTGTGTCAAAACAGCTTTACGAAGAAAACAGGCACTATTCAAAAAGCAGGTATAAAGTTTTATATGTGTGAATAAGGATTTGGGTATATTTAGTAGCACAGTATTCTGGTTTTGGTTCGGTTATTTCAATGATGATGATGTTCAGTTCAGTATAAATGTCATTGTAGTGTGGCTCTACCAACCCCAACTACAAAAACCAAAGGCAGTGGAAAGAACTAAAACTCCACCAACATACATAAATGGAAGTTCCATCAGGGGATTAGTACTTCTTTGGCCAAATAAATGAAAAGCAGACCTGCAATCCGGTACAATGATCATTCGTTTTGTTAGTCACAATCATCCTGGACAGGTTGTGGTCAAGCCAAATTCACCAAATTCTTTTGTTACTCTAACATAAAGTATCTGGACAACGGTATTGATAAACAATTGGCGAACTATACAAAGATGGACTGTCAGTAAGATGCTGGAGTGCTGGAGTGTGCATTTGATGTTTATCTTTCCATCCCATGAGACCACAGAAAGATTTGTGAATGACAGTGAAGGAACACAACTGCATGATGCTGTTATGCCACATGACAAAGAAACATCACAGAAGTCTGTTTTGAACTTGTACCACATGCATACTGTACATGTGTTTTTGTATTTTTTATATATAATTTACTTACTTGCAAGCAATTTACTTGATCAAAGAATGCTGAAACTGCATCTCTTTCAACGATGTTGGATGGTCCTGCCTTACAACTTAGACTTTCAGACATAAAATAGTTTCAGTGCACAATGCTGAAGATGACAAAAATGGCAATGCTAGCGTTACCTATCCAGGTGTTTGATTGTCAATAAAGAAGTCCCCTAGCAGGCAAACTGTAGAGGATTAATGATACTACACAGTGCTAGCATTTGTTCTGCAGGTGTACGATTGTAAACAAAAAGGAGATTTAACTTTTTTAGCACACCTGTCTCTTTTCATAATGCCAAACTGAGTTTATTAGCATTTAAATTAGGAATTTTATGTGGGGGAGGAGTTGGGGTGTCTTTACTTAGTTTGTGGAAATCTGGGAACTTGTGGAGGAAAGATAGTAGATCTAAGAATCTAAAGTTTTTATTCTTAAATTAGGCCATTAAAAAATAAATTCCTTTTCATATTGTAATTATAGCATCTTGCAGTTGCTGCAGATTTGTTGGCAGCACATCCATGATGTAAATCTCCCGTTCCACCACATCCCAAAGATGATCTATTGGATTGAGACCTGTTGACTGCGGAGGCCAATTGAAGACAGTGAACTCATTGTCATGCTCAAGAAACCAATCTGAGATTATTTGTGCTTTATGACACGACACATTATCCTGCTGAAAGTAGCCATCAGAAGATGGGTACACTGTGGTCAAAAAAAATGGACATGGTCAGCAACAATACTCCGGTAGGCTGTGGTGTATGGGCCCAAAGTGTGCCAAGAAAATATCCCCCACACCATTACACCACCACCACCAGCCTGACCCGTCGATACAAGGCAGGATGGAATCATCCTTTCATGTTGTTGATGCCAAATTCTGACTCTACTATCTGAATGTCCCAGCAGAATTCAATACTCCGAACAGACAGCGTTTTTTCCAATCTTCATTTGTCCAATTTTGGTGAGCCTGTGCACATTGTAGACTCAGTTTCCTGTTCTTAACTGACAGGAGTAGCCATCGGTGTGGTCTTCTGCTGTTTTAGCACATCCACCACAAGGTCGGACGTGGGGTGCTTTCATGCTGTCATAGATGCTCTTCTGCATACATTGTTTGTAACAAGTGGTCATTTGAGTCATTGTTGCCTTTCTATAAGCTTGAATCAGTTTGGCCATTCTTCTCTGACTTCTGGCATCAAAAAAGAACATTTGCATTAACAAGCAGTTGGATAGGTGTACCTAATAAAGTGATCAGTGAGCGTATTATATATATATATATATATATATATATATATATATATATATATATATATAATATCTATACGTAATATATATAACGTAAAAATCATTCAAGAGCAAAAAAAAAAAAAAAAAAGATCGATTTGCGTAATTCACAAGGCAAATTGGCTGGAAAATAGTCAACAGGGTGCAAGATTTTAAGCCAAATGTTGGAAAAAGAAATAAAAGAAAAAAAAAAAAACAATACACATTTTATGTTTTATCATTGAACAAGTAGACATTGCTTTTAATAAACCTCATTCCCAAAGTATTCCCAAATACGCTTTTTCTGTTCCCATGCATTTATTTTAAATTATGACTGTGTTTAACTTTAAAACATGCCATTAAGACTCATCTAGCAGCAACATTTATTATGATATGATAAAATTGATTGGGGTACTGAAAAAAAGAAAAAAAAAATCCAAGATAGCAGCAAATCCTCTGGGTTTAGCAAAATCAATTCCATAATTAACCTCTGCATGCAACAGGACATTATCTTTATTGAAGTATAAGAATTTAGGTTTTTAAAAAGTAAAGCTTCAAAAGTCAGGTGAAGAAGAAAAAGTCAGATTTCTTTAAGTAAATCTGAGCAGTATGGGTTGCCTTAAATGTTTGTGCTTGATCAAATTCACAGAGGACTAGTGAATCAAACTTAATATATGGAGTGGAGGAGAAACAGATGTAGATGTACAGAAACAATATTTGATTGTCTGTTAAACTTTTTCTTAGTCGCTTTGGTACATTTCTCAGATCAGAATTGAAGTTCTCAAAACTACTTGTTCTGTCCACTTGCTCTGCTGATCATTGTCACTTGTGCACATCAAAAAAGCAGATTCTCTTTTCAACAAGTTGGAAATTATTTTGTAAATCCATGGAAATGATAACGTCTCGGGTTACGTATGTAACCATAGTTCCCCGAGAGGGAACGAGACACTGCGTCTAACCAGAACGCTAGGGGAACACCTTTTATACGCGTCTTGAAGCACATGTGAAATCAATCTAATGTAATTAAGCAGGTGTCGTCAGACCAGAGAGTATAAAAGCCTGTACTGAGCATTCAGTATCAACTTCGAATTTGCTTGAAAGTAACAGGCAGAAGAGAGTATGGCGGAATACGCAGTGTCTCGTTCCCTCTCAGGGAACTATGGTTACATACGTAACCCGAGACGTTCCCCTTCTAGGGAACTTCAACACTGCGTCTAACCAGAACGCTAGGGGAACGCAATACCCACTAGGCCAGACTCACTGCTGACTGTGAACGCACACTACGCAGTGAGAATAGAGGACCCTGGTGAGGGGTCTACATCGAGTTGATAGTGACACACAAATGTATGTGGAGTCGACCATCCTGCCGCCAAACAAATGTCAGAAAGGGATGAGCCCGAAATAGAAGCTTTGGAGGCCCCGACAGCCCTTGTGGAGTGGGCCTTAACAAATTTAGGTGCAGGGCGTCCAGCAGCCTGATAGGTAAATGAGATAGTCTCAACTATCCAATTACTTATTGTCTGCTTATTTGCCGGACTCCCCCTTTTTGAGGGTCCGAAGCAGACCAGTAACTGTTCACTCTTTCTCCAGTTGATAACCCGGTTAACATATGTATTCAGAGCTCTAACTGGGCAGAGTAAGTTTAACTTCTCTTGGTCCGACGACTGAAATGGGGGCGGGTGAAAGGCCTGTAGCACAGCAGGTCTCGCCACATGAGTGGGCACCTTAGGCACGTACCCCGGTCTGGGATAAAGAAAGGCTTTGGACATGCCTGGAGCAAACACCAGAAATGAAGGTGCAACCGACAAAGCCTGGAGGTCACCAACCCTTTTTAAGGAAGAAATAGCTAATAAGAAAGCTGTTTTTAGTGTCAGAAACTTATCTGACGCCTCCTGCAGTGGCTCAAATGGGGGAACAGAGATGCCCTCGAGCACCAATGTTAAATCCCATGTCGGTACCCTGTGTGTGCTGACAGGCCTTAGCCTTATGGCTCCACGAAGGAAGTGACGAATTAGCGGATCCTGTCCTAGTGACTCATCATCTAGGGGAGAACGGTAGGCCGCTATAGCTGACACGTACACTCTCAGAGTGGATGCAGCTAACCCAGCAGACAGGCGATCTTGGAGAAATTCCAGCACTGAGGCTACCTGGCAGCTGACTGGGTTCAGCTGGTGTTCTCTGCACCAAGCTGAAAAGAGAGCCCATTTTAGGGCATAAAGCTTCCTTGTGGAGGGAGCCCTGGAGCTTAGAATGGTCTGAGCAACCTCGGTTGACAGTCCATACTCTATGAGGTGGGCCCCCTCAGAGGCCACACCCACAGTTTCCACAGGTCGGGTAGGGGATGAAGTATCATTCCTCCCGCCTGGGACAGAAGGTCCCTGCTGATGGGCATCTCCCATGAGAGACCCGCCAGCAGGGCTATGAGGTCCGAAAACCAAATCCTGGTAGGCCAACCCGGGGCCACCAGCAGTAACTGTACTCAGTCTTGACGGACCCTCTCCAGGACTCCTGGGAGCAGAGCGATCGGGGGAAAAGCATACAGACGTAGACTCGGCTAGTATGTCTGAACCATGGCAACCAGTCCCAGAGGGGCTGGATGCGAGAGAGAAAACCATAGTACTCAATGCATGGTCTCTTGGGAAGCAAACAGGTCTACCTGCGCTTTCCCTAATCTTTCCCAAATGGACTCCACCACCTCGGGGTGAAGAAGTTTCCATTCCCTGGATCTCACCCCCTGCCTCGACAGGAGATCTGCTCCCATGTTCAGATGGCCCGGGACATACATTGCCCTGATGGACAGGATTTTGTTCTGGGCCCACAGGAGGATACGATGTGCTGGTTTGCATAGCATTCGAGACTTCAGACCCCCTTGCTGGTTGATGTAAGCGACCACCAATGTGTTGTTCGTGCAGACTAAAACATGATGGCTCCTTAGATCTGGGAGAAAGTGTTTTAAGGCCAGAAACACTGCCATCATCTCCAGGCAGTTTATGTGCCAGTAACGATGATGTTCTCCCCATCGTCCCGCTGCGGGAAGCCCCCTCAGGGTTGCTCCCCAGCCCGTTAGAGAAGCATCTGTCATAAGCATGACGCGATGACAGACAGCCCCCAACACTAGGCCCATGGACAGGAACCAGGGCATTTTTCACATACTTAAGGCTCGAAGGGAGCGCCGCGAGACCTTGATCATGCGGATCAAGCCCGTTGCTCCCTAGCCCGTCAGAGAAGCATTTGTCATAGGCATGACGCGATGACAGACAGCCCCCAACACTGGGCCCTGGGACAGGAACCAGGGCATTTTCCACATACTTAAGGCTCGAAGGCAGCGCCGCGAGACCTTGATCATGCGGAAAGGATTCCCCTTGAGGGAAAACCCCCTGGATTTGAGCCACCACTGCAGGGGTCTCATGTACAGCAGACCGAACGGAATCACGCTGGCTGCTGCTGCCATGAGACCCAACAACCTCTGAAAGTGTTTCACAGTGATGAACTGGCCTAGTTTGACTCTGTGTACGGTTGACTGAATCGAAGCGATTCATGGCGGGGACAGACGTGCTCGCATCGTCATGGAGTCCCATAGCACACCTAAAGAAATGGTCGTCCTGGCTGGAACAAGCACACTTCCTGCAGTGTTTAACCGAAACCCCAACCTTCTGATATGGGTGAGAACGACATCTCGATGCCGAACTGCCATATCGTGAGTCTGAGCTAGAATTAGCCAATCGTCTATGTAGTTTAGGATACGTATCCCCTGCATACGAAGTGGAGCTAGTGCCGCTTCGACTATTTTGGTAAAGGTTCGAGGTGACAGAGCTAGGCCGAATGGAAGAACCCGATACTGGAACGCTTCGCCCCCGCAAGCGAACCTCAGGTATTTCCTGTGTTGGGGAAGGATGGAAATATGGAAGTATGCGTCTTTCAGGTCTATCGTCACAAACCAGTCCTCGGACTGAATTTGTGACACCACGTTTTTGATGGTTAACATCCTGAACCTGAGGGCCCCGACGGACCGATTTAGATTTCTCAGATCTAATATGGGACGCAATCCCCCATTCTTTTTGGGAACTATAAAATACCGGCTGTAAAACCCTGACTCTCTGTCGAGTGCGAGAACACGCTCTATTGCGCCTTTTATTAATAAGGCCAGTACTTCCTGTTCCATAACCAGAGCCTGTTCTGGCTTCACTATGGTGGGTGCAATACCGTTGAAGCGAGGTGGGCGTGCACGAAACTGTATTTTGTAGCCATGTTCTACTGTGAACAGGACGCAGGTGTTTCCACGCTGCCAAAAAATGTGCTAGGGGTACCAGCCTCTCGAGACTGGCCTCTGGTTGTTTTTTGACCCCCCTGCAGAGGGGGTGGGGCCCCCAATGCCCTCAGACACTGAGGAACGCCCACCCCGGGAGACACAGAGCCCCCCACCAACATAAGTGGTGAGGTGGCCTCTCCCTTTCTCCACGGACCCTGGTTCAGTGAGAGCGCTGAATGGTGCTCTCGGTGTTCAGGGGGGGCCCTGGAAAGCCTGACTCCCAACACGTCAGGACTTTGTTTTATCCTTTGTACTTCATGATATGAGGAGCTGGTTGACGGCTGGGGCTGTCTTTTAACAGCCCCCTGACTTTTTGATCTTGGGGGGAGAAAGTCCCCGAGGGAGCTAGAGCGTTTTTTAACTCTGTCGAGGGATTCGGCGACGCGATCGACGGCGTCACTGAAGAGCCCTGAGCTCGATATTGGAGCGTCCATAAGAATAGCTCTATCGGTTTCTGACACTTCTGCTTGTGTCAGCCAGAGGTGCCGCTCAGTAGCCACCAGGGTAGCCATAGATCGCCCCAAACTAGAGGCTGCCTCTTTAGTAGCTCTTAAAGCTAGATCTGACGCCCGAAGAGCTTCTCGAAGCTGTTCGGGTGTTGCTCCCCCACCATCTAGGCACTCTTTAATTAGGTCAGCCTGATATGCCTCCAGCACTGACATGGTGTGCAGGCATCCAACAGACTGACCAGCCGTCATATATGCTTTACTGACTAGACCCGATGTTACTCTTAATGGTCTCGACAACAAAGGAGGGACCCTTGCAGATTTTAGATCTGAACGACGATGACGTGCTAAGTCCTCTTCTATCATTGGCATTACTGTACATGCCTTTTCCCCTAGCCCACGAACTGCTGAATAAATAGCTGTTTTTGGTGTCATTAACCATGCTGAATACGGATTTTTCCATGATTTAGAAACCGCATCATGTAGCTCGGGACAAAAGGGGAGGTCCCTTAGTGGAGGATCTACTCTGCTGGGTAATTCTCTCTCATCCAGCATTCCTGTCAGACGCAGCTGCTGCTGCTCACGTGCTGGCTGCCAATCTATTACTTCGGACCTGTCAGCAGCACGTGAAATCACCTCCACTAACTCCTCATATTCCACTGACTGGGGCGGCAGATTCCCCGACCCTCTTTGTATTTGTTGCTGCGGCGCCTCGGTTTCCTCAGAAACGGAGGACGCCGCCCTCCCACGAGGCGCAGAAGAAACCGCAGATCGTGCTTCTGACGCTCCCGAAGGAGGATTAGATCTCACGGATCCAGAGAGAGAGAAAGGACAGAGTCAATCTCCATCTCATCTGCCAGATCTAGCTGCGAACCCCACGACCGAAGTCGACGCTCAGCCTCAGCACGAGCGGGACCCGAACCACGAAGAGCGTGCGCCACGGGAGCTTTATTAAAGAACTCTCTCCGACTACGCAGCTCTTTACGGGAGAGAACGTCACAGTGTCCACAGTCAGCATTCTCAAATGCTGCCAGGGCATGCTCTTCTCCCAAACACTCTAAACACAAATCATGTGAGTCACCAGCCGTAATAAAGCGAGGGCATGGAGGCACACAACGTTTAAAGTTTTTCTCAGCCATAACAAAATAAAAAAGTAAGTTGTCAGTTTTTTTGTATTTTGTGTATGCAAATCAGTAATGAAAGTTCACAGAAAGAGGGTGTATTTTCACGTGCGTGCTTCTTGAAAGCAAAGAAGTTGATACTGAATGCTCAGTACAGGCTTTTATACTCTCTGGTCTGACGACACCTGCTTAATTACATTAGATTGATTTCACATGTGCTTCAAGACGCGTATAAAAGAGGTGTTCCCCCCTAGCGTTCTGGTTAGACGCAGTGTTGAAGTTCCCTAGAAGGGGAATGCACAATTCTCTGATGTATCCCAAATTGAAATGACTTGAAAAGTTAATTTGATTCAACTAAAAAAACAAAAAAGGACAGCAAACATTTTTTATTGTGTGGGATACGAGTTAGTTTTAAGGCTATTTGCATGCATTTATGTGAAAGGATGGATTTTACTCAAATTTAAATGTGCCATGTAATAACACTAACAAAATCTCTGGAACCTAAAGAAAAAAAAAAAAAAAGACCAAGGATAGACTTTGACACATCTTGACCTCTTCCCTGAATTTTCCTTTCCCTCTGGTATTGCTAAATAATGTGACAAGTAACAATGCTTGGTTCAATATTTAAAAAAAAAAATTCTAAATTAAATCTCAACAGATGAGTAAATCTTTAAGTCACTGGTTAACTTTGACAAAGGAACCATTCATTGCTCTCATTGGGTATTAAAAGAGAAGGACAAAATGTTTTGGGGTTGCAGCTCTGTATGCAGACCGGCCCGTAGTGCAGAGCTCTCAAGCTAAACGCTATCTTTAATTTGGATTTCCATCTATACTTCCATCTTAGATTCATTTTTGAGTAATTGATATTGTGCATTTACTTCTGAATTGGCATTATTGTTTGATTTTGTAATTGTCATGATATATTTGTATCTGGAAAATAAATGTTAACCTTTTTGATTAATTCTGGAGTCCAGAATTCCAAATTTATTGTATCCAGTATTGGAGTGTGTGCTACTGCTAAGTTGTGACATTTTATTAATTTTCAAGTTGGTAATGAAATTGAAATTACTGAACTAATTACTCTTTTAGTATGAGTAAGCAGAAGGCAACCAGACTACTTGAGTATTAGTTAACCCTACATCCTCTGACTAACTTCAGAGTGTCGAGATATTGTCTTCAAGAAGAAATGTAACACCGGGGGCGTGAAACTCTAAGCACTGTTTGGTCCCTAGTAAAAATACAATTACACATAGAAAATGTCAACATCTAAAATATATCACAATCAATAATGTGGTAAAAACTAAGAACATAATGGTATAATTGGAATATACAAATTGCAGTCAGATTAAATTATTTGTAAAGTCAAATTGAACAAATATAAATAAATTCAAATAAATAACAATTATTTCCAGAAGTGCTAGATAAAACGTATCTAGGTGATGGCTAAGAATCCTGCCCATCATTTTATACACTATAAACTGATCTACAAGGCTTAAGCAACTCCATATGTGCTACACCGCATGAAATGGTTAACTGCCCTTTTTTACATTGTGTAATTCAAGCTCTGTATAGGGACATATATGCATATGTTTTTTTGAATGTCCACTCATCAGTACATTTTGGGATAAGGTATTTCAATCTCATAATTGTGTGAAATGTTTATTTCTAAATATCCCAATATCTGTTTATTGAATGATGATTATGATGTAAACTTAAACACTTACCAACGCAGGATATTTGATACTGCACTAAATGCAGCCAAGAAGGTTCTATTCAAAACACAGCATGAACCTGCATTCCCAGCGGACAAATATGGCTTATAAAAAATATTGTACTGTTAGAACATTCTACAGCAAGAATTGACAGAGCTAAACCCCAAACAATCAGCATGGTCTTATTTTATTGAGAAAATATCTTATGTAATTTCTAAATAAACTAAAGCATACTGAAAGATAAATAATATCAGATTAGAGGTGTATAAATGTCACTTGTCACCCCATAGTTTTTTTTTTTTTTGTTTGTTTTCCTTTGTATTGTTATTTAATTATTATTTCATTGTTTTTATTTTATTTATTTTATAATTGTTATTATTTTTGTATGCATTTTCATTTAATGCAACCCCTGGCTTGTATATAGTTGTTGCTAGCTACAGGTATGTATGGTGGCTTTGGTCTGCAATAAATAAATAATTCCAAAAAAAAAAAAAAAAAGGAAGCGCTAGATAAGGCTTAAATGCATTTAACCTTTGACCATTTATCAGATTCTGCTGTTGGGCTGATAGAACGGAATCTTAAACATGCATAATGTATTGCATAAAATGCAGTGAATGATGTACTACCAACATTTCTTGAAAAAAAAAAAAAAGGAAATAAAATTTATTTCAAAAAGTCTTAAAATGCTAAGTCAAACATATATTCATTTTATTCCATCGGGTCCATGTTATTTATTTATTTTTTCCATTTTTTTCACATTCTTCTAAGACTGAAATGTTCATATTTTAAAACCCTTATTTTTTAGATAATTCCTTAAATACATTCCATGAGTCTAACTGCATGTAGTTATTTAATGTTCCTCAGCAGTTAAATAAATAGCTACACTATAAGAAGGACACCTTAAAGTGTTACTAGACATGTAGCTACTTGTGTATTTACTTGATTATACAATGTTGAAATATACTACGCCTACCCAATACTGATTGAAGTTAACACACCCTGTCTAGCGATGTAAATAAATTAAAAGGTCTTTAGAATAATTGAGCGCTCACTGGAAAATGTATATAAATAGTTACACTCTTTTATCCATTCAATAAGCACCAAGTAGCATAGTAATCATTTCTCAAATTCATCATCCCTTCACTGAATTAAAACAAACCCATTAACGAGGATTAAGCGCTATGAATGGGAATATTTGGGAGCATTCCCGAAACACTCCAGTTCTCCCCCCTCCTTCCCTCCAGTGGAATCATTAAAGAAAGCAGCGGCTGAGCTTCAGAAGAGAATGCAAATAAAATGACAGAGCCTCACATTTAACTCAAATGTGTGCCATTCTTTTTTTCTGTGTTTCAGTGGAAATAATCTCCAAGGCTTCTCTTTTGATCTGCTCTTCTCACCAGCCTGCCTCCATTATTTTCTATTTCCGACGGTTTTCCTTTTTTTTAAGGATTTGTTTAGGACAAGGTTGGAACATCATATTATTGACTAATAATTAGCTGTCAGGATCCAGCAATTGCACCCATGGACGGATGTAGTGCTGGAGCAGGATGGGTAACAGACTCCAGCAGTCATCCTTCCAGCCTGAATTCATCTTTTCGTTCCTACATGTTACAAAAGACTAATTACAGCCTAGAGGACAATCTTTCCCAGAACATGACCTCGTTGCTTTAACCTCCAGGGGAGTGGATGAGAAGCGGGAAGAAAATGGAAGAAGAAAGTAAAGAAAAAATGTTATTCCCTCTGAGAAGTCATGTAATTTTGGTAAGACAGTGTCAACTATGAAGATACATCCAAGTCAGTCTTTCTCTACCTATATGAAGAGAAAGGTATGACCCCTCTTGAAATTTTCATTTATTCCTAACAACACTGGACAACAGTGGTCTGTTGTGTAGACCAGCGGTTCTCAAACTTTTTAAGCCAGCGACCCCTTATGTAAGATCGACAAGAACTCCCACTACAAAAAAAAAAAAAAACAATAAAATAACTTATTTTAGGCTGTTCACATTATTTTAACTATATTTTCCAGCCTATAAATTAAAATAATTTTGCCTTACCTTTCAATTGGATGGGTGTACTTGTTGTTGGCAACACAAAAGCTCCGTTTGTGGACCCTGATGGTTGATACAGCTACTCGTAAATCATCTCCAACATCAAGACATGTCGTGATCGGTATTTTTTAAATTTTTTAAAAAAATTTTATGTATGTAACAGCAGAAAAGGACTGCTCACAAATATGTAGACCCAAACAGAAGCAGAAGCATGAATTTTAGCCAAACTAAAATAAAAAAAAAATTAAATATATAAATATATATATATATATATATATATATATATATATATATATATATATATATATATATATATATGTGTGTGTGTGTGTTTGTGTTTGTGTGTGTGTTCAATAAATTTATACAGAGTAACTAAAGGGGGTGGCCACCGAAAGTGCCACATCACCACACGCTATGCAGCGCCAACCATTTTAAAAACATACACACACCGGCCACTTTTTTAGGTGCACCTGTCCACTGCTCTTTAACGCAAATTTCTGTTCAGTCAATCACATGGCAGCAATTCGATGCATTTTGGCATGTAGACATCATTAAGACGATCTGCTGTAGTTCAAACCGAGCATCAGAATGGAGACGAAAGGTAATTTAAGTGACTTTGAATCTGTCATGGTTGCTGGTGCCAGATGGGCTGGCCTGAGTATTTCAGAAACTGCTGATCTAATTGTGATTTTCAGGCACAAATATCTTCAGGATTTACAGAGAAAAAGAGAAAATATGCAAAATATGCAATTATATGCTATTGTCCAAAAATGGACAATAGACGACTGAAAAACTTTGTCTGGTCTGATGAGTTTTGATTTCTGCTGCAACATTCGGATGGTCGGGTCAGAATTTGCTGTCAACAACATGAAAGCATTGATCCATCCTGTGTATCAATTGTTCAGGCTGGTGGTGGGGGTGTAATGGTGTGGGGGATATTTTCTTTCCACATTTTGGGCCCATTAGTACCAATTTAGCATTGTGTCAAAGCCACAGCCTTCCTGGGTATTGTTGCTGACCAGATGCATACCTTTATGACCACAGTGTACCCATCTTCCTATGGCTACTTCCAGCAGCATAACGTGCCATGGTATAAAGCGTGAATCATTTTAGACTAGTTACTTGAACATAACAATGAGTTTAATGCACTAAAATGGCCTTCATCATCACCAGATTTCAATCCAATAAAGCATCTTTGGAATATGGAACAGATAGAACATGATGCTGGAACAGATAGAACATGATGCTATCATGTCAATATGGACAAAAATCTCTGAGGAATATTTCCAGTAGCTTGTTGAATTATGCCATGAAGAATTTTAGGCAGTTCGGAAGGCAAAAGGGGGTCCAACCCGTTACTAGTAAGATGTAAAATAGTCAATGAGTGTAGATTTCTATCAGGGTAGGTACACTGGTGCTGCAAGTCAGCTATTGTCCTCAGCACCCAGCTACTCAGGACACTAATTCATATTTTTGCCGCTATCTGAGTAGTTTTATTTCAAATAAAATGCACATGTGAGCATCTGGTGTGTGTTAAATCCAACTGTCATATGAGCAGTGCATCTGGTGTGCAACTAGCTATAGACTGTCTTTGACGTGATTTCAACATATTATTTTTATTTGTATGTACAGTATTGTGATGTGTTAATAGTCATCACAATGCGTTGGCCTTTTTATCATGATACAAACAACAAGTAGGGAAAATATGAGCAAAAGATAAAAAAAACACTATTTGCACTGTTTTATTTCTTTCTTCAGATAATCACAAAATGTCTCTATAATATTCAGACATGTACTCTGAAGATGATACATAACTCAGCATTTATCAGCTAATCTTTCATGTGGTGACTGGGAGATAATTGTGGTCATTATACAATTTCTAAAGCAACAAATCTAATGTCGGCCTAATACTGTCACACAGTTTTAAACACAGAGCAACAACACCATTCACTCTCTGTCCACAGCGACAACAGTTTGAGAATGAACATGACACGTCCAGTATGTGTTAAGTATAGTTAACCTTCCCATTTATGTTGTCTATGCTGCAGCAATAGAGTTGCTATGTGTAACTATTAACACTAGCATAACATACACAATGTTTATTTATTTATTTATTTATTTATTTATTTATTTATTTATTTATTTATGTATTTATTTGCTTGTTTGTTTGTTTGTTTATTTATTTATTTATTTATTTATTTATTTATTTATTTATTTATTTATTTATTTATTTATTTTATAATTATAATTATAATTATTATAATTATTATTATTATTATTATTATTATTATTATTATTATTAATTCTTACATATATTATAGTTTGCAGCAAAGTAATGCAAATACCTCAAGCTAATCATGACACGTGGCACAAAGATTAAATATGTTGTCACTACGGCTGCTGAATTTGCTGCTTCTGCCTCTGAACACAACCACCGCTTAGCTGTTGTCCCTTCCCAGTGCCTAAATTAAATCATATTTCCATTATTTACTTTTGAACAACAAAATGAATGATAGATTGTGGTATTTTAAAAAATGTTGTTAAGAAAGAGCTAAGAAGTGCACTGCTGCTGTTGCATTCAAGTATAGAAACCTATAATAAACAGTTTAGCACCTAAAAAGGACTGCTTTAAAATAAAATTAAATAAACTGACAAAAGTCTTGCCGTCTAACCCTGCTGTAAGAGCAACAAACAAATGGCAGACGGTAGATTTTTCTGATGAATCATCTGCTGAACTCCATCCCAATCATCACAAATATCTCAGAAGAACTATTGGAACCAGCATGGACCCAAGATTCTTACAGAAATCAGTCAAGTTTGGTAAAAAAAATTCCTGTTTTTGGGTTACATTCAGTATTGGTGTGTGTGAGAGATCTGCAGAGTGGATTGCAACATCAACAGCTTGAGGTATCAAGACATTTGTGTTGCCCATTACATTAGAAACCACAGGAGAGGGCAAACTATTCAGCAGGAGAGCACTCTTCCTCATGCTTTAGCCTCCACATCAAAGTTCCTGAAAGCAACGAAAATCAAGGTGCTCCAGGATTGGCCAGCCCAGTCACCAGCCATGAACATTATTGAGCATATGTCAGATAAGATACAGTATTGGGTGGGTTGTTTACATTACTGTAGTTGCCATGTTACCATAGATACAATAGAATCACCACAACAGACCTTTACCACACTACAGTTCAAACACACCTGGATTTTTAGAAAATAATGCACACCTGAGGTGGTGTTGTGGCTATAAAACAAGAGTTCAGCAGACCGGAGTCAATTTTTGCGCTTATACTTCAGTTTTCACACCTAAAGCCATTGTTCAGATGTTGTATTTTAATACATTTGTAGGTTTCTGTCCTCAAAACACTTTCATTTCATCCAAAGCCTTTTGTTTTGATTTTCCTGAATGTTGCAGGCTTTGAAATAACTAAAATCCTTCTGTGTAGTGACATCGAACTGTAAAGCTTTTAAGACCTGCCTGAAACTATTTTAGCTGTGCATTTATCTGAAAATAATTGCACCTTAGAATTGATTCATCAATATAATTAGATTCCAGCATTCATCTGTCATATAGTATAATTCATTATAAATAAACAAAATCCCTGAACTTTTAACACCGATCCAATATAACATTTCTCCACAAACTGCCTCTGAGCTGTTCTAATGCGGTTTGAGTATATATCAGCAATAATCCTGACCCTGTGGAGGTCTCTTTCATGCACTTGTCAGTACTCTTAATCATATCTCTGCACAGACGTGTTTGTGGCACTGCTGGTCTGAGAGCAGCAGGTCTCTGAAGCAGCTGTGTGACTTCATCAGTGGGACACATGCTGCTACAAACAATGGGAACAGGCACATTGTTATTTGTCCTGAGGAAGATAAGGGAGAAAGGCAGACGGATGACCTTAAAGGAATAGTTTAGCCACAAATTAAAATTGGGTTTTTACTCATTTACTTACCCTCAGGTTGTTAGATTAAAATGTCTATTTCAGCTATTGAACAAGTGCAATGTGACCATAACTTGTGACTGATATACAAATTACATTAAAAAAGCTCTGTTAGGATTTGTACCATTTTAAAAACAAATATTCTATAACTATAATATAGATAAAACCATATTATAGCTTAGTTTGTAGAACAAAGGGAAGTTGAGGCTAAAATGTAATATTGTTCAGCTATTTTTTTAATTAAAAAAACATGCTCTTAATATTATCAGTGGGGAGAAAAATACAACATAAAATTATTGGTCTGTTTAACACATAAAGCAATATTAGTATACGCTACCTGACAAAAGTTTTGTCGCCTATGCAAGTTTTAGGAACAAAAATTTAAAAAAAAACAGATTCTAGTTGATCATTTGGTATCAGTAGTGGCTTATTTGAAAGACAAATGCGTATAGATTACACTTATTTTACCAATATAAAATATGATCATGCCTTGATTTTTAATTATTTAGTTAGGACAGTAAGGTCTGACTTTGCTTAGACAAAATTCTTGTCACTTAACATAAATAATGTACTGTATAGAATATAAAGTCATGGTGCAGTAGAGAAATAATTATTATTGTCTATGACTCCCATGAAGACTGCATCCATACATCTCTGCAGTGACTCAAATCACTTATTAAAAAAAGTAATCTGGAGTGACAAAGAAAGTGTTCTTGCAGGACTCCCAAAGTTCATTAAGATTGTTTCATCTGCAATGCCTCCTTAATCTTACCCCACACATGCTCAATCTTACTCCAGACATGCTCAATAACGTTCATGGCTGGTGACTGGGTTGGCCAATCCTGGAGCACCTTGACCTTCTTTGCCTTCTGGAACTTTGATGTGGAGGCTGAAGTATGAGAAGAATCATTCACCTGCTGAAAAAAATGCACTGTTATTTGTAATGTAATGAGCAGCACAAATGTCTTGATACCTCAGGCTGTTGATGTTGCTATCCACTCTGCAGATCTCATGCATGTCCCCATACTGAATGTAACCCCAAACCATGATTTTCCTTCACCAAACTTGACTGATTTCTATTAGAATCTTGGGTCCATGCAGGTTCCAGGTTTTCTCCAGTATTTGTGATGATTGGGATGCAGTTTAACAGATGATTCATCGGAAAAAAAAAGTACATTCCAGCACTTTTTCAAATGATCAACTAAGTCAAGTTATTATGTGTTGTTCTCATAACTGCAACAGACAATAATACTTTTGTCAGGTAGTGTATGTCCTAAAAAAAGTAAGCATGGATCACTTACTGTCATAAATGGTGTGCCTTAATAAGTAAGATAAAGGATCCAGAGGAACATCTGAGGAATTAGGTACTTATATATAGAAGGTACACCAAACAATTACTAAAATGATCATGGTAACACACAATACTTTGTGAGTAATTCAATTATATTAATTTAACACAGTTAGAAGTTAAAACCTCATAGTTGCTTAACTTTATGTGCACAATAAAATAGCTATTTTTATTCTTGTTGCATTTTGTTATGAATGACAATGTGCATTTATTACCACTTTAAAGCATAATACATGCTCAAGAAGGAATTTTAACTGCTGTCAATGCATGTGTTGTCATTTTTCAACCAAAAGAAATGGTCAGAAAGTGATTCACATAATATTGTTTACCTCCTATTATAGTTGTTGGCCAATTGTTTGTTTATATAAATGTATACTGTTTATCTATATACCCTCAAAAATACAGGGTGGACCATTTATACAGTATGGATACACATTAATAATATGGGAATGGTATAACGTCCTGTTTGTGGCACATTATTATATGTGAAGGGGCTTGTGAATAACTCATGAAAGAATAAAGTTACCTTTAAAACCAAGCACACCATTGTTTTTCTTGTATAAGTCCCAATAATTTTATTAAGGTATATCCATATAAATGGCCCACCCTGTATATTTGCTGTTTGCTCAAACTACATATTTAAAATGAGCCAAAACAACACAATTATTGAGTCTTTTTAGGGGCAACTTGTTTGTTTTATGTTCAATTAACTTAAGTTTGTAAAAATTAACAAGTTAGCTTAATTTCTTCATGTTGTACATTCATTATTTTTATTATTATTATTTTTATTTTTATTTTTTTTTGGCTTAGTCCTTTTATTAATGTGGGGTCACCACAGCGTAACGAACCACCAACTTATTCAGCATATGTTTATCCAGCTGCAATCCATTTCTGGGAAACATCCATACACACTTATTCACACTACGGACAATTTAGCCTGCCCAATTCACCTGTACCACATGTCTTTGGACTGTGGGAGAAACCAGAGCACCCGGAGGAATTCCACGCGAACGTGGGGAGAACATGCAAACTCCACAAAGAAACGCCAACTGACCCAGCCGAGGCTTGAACCAGCAACCTTCTTGCTGTGAGGCGACAGCACTACCCACTTTACCACCGTGTCAATTTCTTTATGTTGTCCCAAAACAAATCCATTGTGTAAAACCCAACATTGTTACAGTGCACATTCAACACATTACTTTTGCTGCTTGTTCAAACTACTTATTTAAAATAGGCTGAACCTGAAACAACACAAATCTTGAGATTTTTTTTAACAACTGAATTGTTTTATGGTCAATCCACTTAAGTTTCTTAAGTTAAATTAATTGATTTTGTGTTGGAACAACATTATCGAATTGTGTGTAACCCTGCCTTTTTTTTTTTTTTTTTTTTTTTTTTTTACAGCGTGCACTAAAACCTGATGTTTGCTGTTTGTCCAAAAATAAGTTAAGACAACACAATTTATTTTATCACACTTTTACACTACTTAATTGCTTTATGTTCAATCAACCTAAATTAGAAAATAGTAATAATAATAATATTAATAATAATAATAATTAACAATAATAAGTTAACTTAATTATTTCATGTTGTTCCAGCACAACTCAATTGTGTGGAAGCCAGCATTTTATCACAATGTATCTTCACTGCTGCAGTGAAGTCTGCCTTTAGCAGTTGAGTTCATGATAGAAATGTGCACATTATTGCAAATCTGCAATGAAATGCATCTGTGTTGGATGGCTAAAAGGATGCCAAGCTGTGTGATTCAGGCATGTGCCAGCAGCACACATGTCTTATGAAGTGCCAGTGAATATTAAAGTAACCAACCAGTCAGTGGTGCGCCACATGAGTGAAAACAATCATTGATAGAAAAAAAGAGAGAATAAAAAAAAAACAAGAGCGAGAGACATAGGAAAGCAAAGGCATCTCTCATTTTCTTCCTGTCCTCCTTTCCCATGAGCACTTTGGCGCAAAAATGCCAAATGATCACGCTCCCGTGAGCACCATCTGCCAGCATGTACTCTTAAAGATTCTCTCTCCTCCGCTCACTCGCACTTGCTTTTTCCATTTGTCTTGTTTCCTTTCAATCTCCCCCTCTTTGTTACAGTTTTTAAACCGTCTATGCTTTTCTCTCCATTTGTCTCTCAGATACATACACTACATTTTGACCCAGCTTTCCCTATTCAATAATAAATATCCTGCTTTGAGTGCATGTGTTTTAGATTCATATAATATACATATCCACTGAAAACAGCAGACTGCATCTGTTATTTTTGTTTCTTACAAGGAAATGTACGCACAACACATTTTATTTCAGAAGACACGTGGCATATTTGTGAGCAGCAACAATTTTCATGTTTCACGGACTAGAAGGCACCCAGGGAATTTTCTCTAACTCCCTTGATAGACGCTAACACAAACATACTGTCGCATCTAAGGCTGTCCTCAATATTCACTGAACCTCATGCTTTTGTGTAATTATCGGTTTGTGCTAAGGTATAGTTGCCTAAGATTTTCACATAGTTTAGTCATGAAACTAAAGTTTGGCTGTGGATGTTGTGCCTGAACTTGTTAATCTGGTTTCGGTATAGAGCATCTCACAACCAATATTGGCATTGCACATTGCTGGCTCAAATAAACTGGCTCTGTTATTTTAAAGCAGTTTTCTCTTGCAGCTTTTGCTCTTATATCAGAATTCAGACATGATGAGTCTCTGACTGAAAAATTAGCCACAACATAGTTGCGAGTGATTCATTAAAAGAAATATAAGCACTATAACAGTAACTGTAAATAAATTAAAAATGTTAGGATCAAAATAAACACGTTTTTCTGGAGATCAACATGAGAGAACTATCTTAGATTTCCCAAACTTTGACCTTACAGCTTAATAATAAAGAATAATAATAATAATAATAATAAAAAGAAAATCTATGAGCATCTAAAAATGTGCTATCAATTTAATGACACTAAATTACTAAAAGAGGGGTGGCTGTCTATAAGACAAATGCACAATAGGACAGGGTTTGGTAAAATGTTTTAATAATTAAGTACATTTTTGAAACTGAAATTACTTTTATAAAGACTTTTTAAAGCAATTTAATTAGTCAATAAAACATTTAATATTTGACACACAGCTACTTAACATGTTCTCAACACGTCAATAACAGGAAACCTGAGTCAAAAAAGACCTAATACTAATTTAAGGACTAATAATGCACATAATAATTGATAAAGGGTAAAGAGCATATGTATCAAAACACAAAATGTTGATAACATATTTCGCAAGTGTAGTACAGTATACTCACCGGCCACTTTATCAGGTACACCTTACTGTTACCGGGTTGGACCCCATTTTGCCTTCAGAACTGTCTTAATCATTCATGGCATAGATTCAACAAGATTCTGGAAATATTCCTCAGAGATTTTGCTCCATATTGACATGATAGCATCACACAGTTGCTGCAGATTTGCTGGCTACACAAACATGATGCAAATCTCCCGTTCCACCACATCCCAAAGGAGCTCTATTGGATTGAGATCTGGTGACTGTGGAGGCCTTTTGAGTACAGTGAACTCATTGTCATGTTCACACGTGAACCAGTCATGTTCACACGTGAACCGAGTTATCCTCAGGTATAATGTGCCATTGACATGATGCTCAATCGGTCCTAATGGGCCCAAACTATGAAAATATCTCCCACACCATTACACCACCAACACCAACAGCCTGAACCGTTGATACAGGATGGTTCCATGCCTTAATTTTGTTTATGACTCTAAATTCTGACCCTACCATTCGAATGTCGCAGCAAAAATCGTGACTCATCAGGCAACTTTTTTCTAATCATCTATTGTCCAGTTTTGGTGAGCATGTGCAATTGTAGTCTCAGTTTCCTGTCCTTAGCTGACAGGAGTGGCACCTGGTGTGGTCTTCTGCTGCTGTAGCCCATCCGCCTCAAGGTTGGACATGTTGTGTGTTCAGAAATGCTCTTCTGCAGACCTCCGTTATAACGAGTGGTTAATTAAGTTACTGTTGCCTTTCTATCAGCTGGAACCAGTCTTTGGTATTTGGCATAAACACCAGCTGAATTGGGATATCACAGAAAACTTTCTCTTTTATCTGACCATTCTCTGTAAACCCTAGTTATGGTTGTGCGTAAACATCCCAGTAGATCAGCAGTTTCTGAAAAACCCAGCCTGTCTGGTACCAACAACATTCACAAATCCACATTCAAAGTCACTTAAATTATCTTTGTTCCCCATTCTGATGCTTGCTTTGAAGTTCATCTTGACCATGTCTACATGCCTAAATGCACTGAGTTGCTGCCATGTGATTGGCTTATTAGAAATTTGTGTTAACAAGCAGTTGGACATGGGTAGTACTAATAAAGTGGCCGGTGAATGTATATTGTCATTATGAAACAAATTTTACTCTTGATAATATATAATCACAGCCAACACTGGATGGGAGTACTGGATATTGTACGGTTTTATCTCTGCATACAGTGTGTCAGTGTTAAAATGATTTAACTTGCATTAGTAGCATTAGTTATTAATTATTTTTATCATTCATATTATTTATATAATAATAATAAAAAATATTATAATAATAATTGTTAGCTTTTTTGTGTGTGTGTGTGTGTGCGTGTGTGTGTGTGTGTGTGTGTGTGTGTGTGTGTGTGTGTGTGTGTGTGTGTGTGTGTGTGTGTGTGTGTGTGTGTGTGTGTGTGTGTGTAAAACTGGCATTGTTTAAATAAATATAATTCACATCTTGATTGGAAACAGCTATTGTTAAAGTCTACATGAAATTTTCTTGCACAGCTAATTGATCAAAGGCAAGTATTTTTTTTTTCTTTAAAAAAATATTAAGTTTTTTACGTGCACTTACAATTATTTATTCAAAATAAGAATGAAAGCAAATGCCAGTGATCAGTCATGTTTTTAAAACACAAACCTGCATCCCCTATGTGTCAAATCTAGAATCTGTTTACTCTGTATGTTCTGGTTTAGCCCACTGGTTATATTTCAAGCTATTGCATTAGCACTCTCTTATCCAGTAGCCTTCATATTCAGCTGGCAGTGGTATGATGTAACATCTGAAACTTAAAAGCTCAAAAAGACTTCCTTCGGATTCAGGAAGACTGAGATGTAAAGATATTTACAGTAATTAGAACACTATTTTAAGGAGTTTGAACTGTTTTCAGAGTTGAAGGTTTGCAGAGCATAGATCAAACTCTTAACTGTAGCAATATCATAGGATTAACTGGCAAAGACTTTGAGCCGTAGTCAGAAACCCGACCCCAAGGGGTCTAAAAACATGTGATCAGCTAGTAATTTTAAGATGCTGTTCGCACAAAGAGCAAGCATAATCACAAAAGTAATGACCACAACAATGTTATCATGCTTAAAGAATCTAGCTTTTATTTTCTTTTTGAGAGGTTTTTAAGAAGTTTTTTTTTTTTTTTTTTTAATTTTGCAGTGGATTTTGGGAAACAGTTTAGATTGAGAATGCCCAAACTCAAAAGTCTGTCCTGGAGGGTCGGTGTCCTGCATATTTTAATTCCAACCCCAATCAAACACACCTGAACCAGCGAAATAAGCTCTTTCGAGGTATCCTAAACTATGCAGAACACCGGCCCTCCAGCACCGAGTTTGGGAACCCTTGACTCAGATATTTCACACTGAATTTTATTTTACTTTAATATTGCAAGCACAGTACATGTCAGCTAACAGCCATTAGAGTGTTAGGAAAATATCACTTATTGTCTGCTAAAACATTATTTTGATGCTGAAGAGACAATTGAGCTATTTTGCAAGTGCATGTCAACATTTTGTACTATTCCCAACACAGTCTACTCTGATTCTCTTAATGCACCAAGGACAGTCAGTTTTCATGTAGTTGCGAAGTTATTTATGGCCAACATAATGTCTAAAGGGAACTATCAAAATAACTGGGCAGTTAGATAGTAGAGAGTGACATTTAATTCACTGTAAATCAGCAGTTATACAGTAGCGATGGAATTGGTGCGGGCTATTTTTGTGCTTCCTTTTTCTGTTGTAGCAAATATGACAAGCTTTCTGTTTATCTCACATGTGTGCTGTCTATTCGAGATCAAGAGCTCATGAATTTACAAGCTCTGGCATGTTTTTATTCACAACTCTGTGGAAATAGTGTTGGTGCATATGCCTAAAATGTTGGGAAAACATGGGTTTAGAGCACTGGGAGCCAATTTAAAGAGGATTAGTTGTCAGGCATTAATAACTATTGTTTCTTGATAGAATACTCGGTCATGTGATATAATCAATATTAATGAGTCACAGTGAGAGGGATGTTTTAGTCCAAGACCTTGGGGCAGCTCTAACGGAACTTAATTCATTTCTGAACAAGCCAGTTTTTAGTGGCCTATAGAAATGGCTGCATCATGCAGAGCAGCTTAAATACTGCCAAGAGAAGTAATAATATTTATGAAACTACAAAAAGAATGTAGAAATAATAAGGAAATGTGAAGAAGACATAATAATAATGCATGGCTATCCAGAATACATGGATGAAGTGTTCTTTTATTTTTATTTTTATTTTTTTTGTTTTTAGGTTGCTTTCTACTTTAATATACAATCTCTACAGTATCTTCCACTTATAACTAGCTGAAAGTAAGTTAAAATTAATAAAGTTCCTAATACTCTGCAAATGCACACTCACCGGCCACTTATTAGGTACACTTTACTAGTACCGGTTGGACCCTTTAACCCTTTGTGGCATAGATTTAACAAGATACTGGAAATATTCCTCAGAGATGTTGCTCCATATTGACATAAAAGCCTCACGCAGTTGCTGAAGATTTGTCAACCGCACATCCATGATGTGAATCTCCTGTTCCACCACATCCCAAATGTGCTCTATTTGATTGAGGTCTGGTGACTGTGGAGGCCATTTGAGTAAAGTGAACTCATTGCCAGGTTCAATAAACTAGTTTAAGATGATTTGTGCTATATGACATGGCACGTTATCCTGCTTGAGGTAGCAATTATCAGCACCAACTACCATGCCACATATTTTATTTTATTTTTATTTTTTTTACATACATTAAACAAAAATATTACATACTATATATATTTAAAATTGAAATAAAAAATCAACTTCAAAGCATTATCGAGTGTATCCTTTCCAGTTTAAAAAAAAAAAAAAAAAAGAATCATGCATTTATCAAAGTCAATTATTTTGTAAAATTAATCAAAAATCAACCCTAAAACCGGTTTTCAAATATCATCAGAAAATTAATAAGTACAAAATAGATGTAAAAGACTTTCAGGCTCAGTGTCACAAAAAGGGCATTGTGTTGAAATGTTTGTTTTAATTTTATTAATAAATATATTGTAGGGATCGTAACTGTTCAATATTTTGAAATTAATTTATTTTACCTTATTTAGTAGTGAAAATGTATTACTTGTTGATTAAATATCCTAAAAGATAAAGAAAAATATTGTTTCCATTTCAAAATGGCTTTCAGGGCATTCACAGTCACTTAAATCACCTTTCTTTCCCACTCTGATGCTCAGCTTGAACTACAGCAGATTGTCTTGACCATGTCTGCATGCCTAAATGCATTGAATTGCTCCCATGTGATTGGCTGATTAGAAATTTGCGTTAATGAGCAGTTGGACACGTGCTAAAGTGTAAAGTAAAAAAGTGGTTAGTGTTTATTTTTTCTGTTTACTTTAGTTTCTTAAATCTTTAGTTTCTTTAATTGTTCTTGTTTTAACCCGTACCAGTATTATGAAATGTGACAAGGCATAAAAAGCAAATATTTTCTAAACAGCACAGATGCCATAAATAGTGTAATGTTGGAAACAGCACAGCTCTCCGAAACGAGATGTGGGTGCAGCTGTTCTCTCAGTTCTGGTCATTAATAGAGATGTTTGAGATGATGATAAGACTAGGGGTTTCTATAGAGACCCTTGTACCAAGAGACCATGCCATGATGAAGAGCATGAGGCTCAGCATTGCGAGTAGCCGTAAGGATGGGCAGCAGAACTGATCAATCAGTATATCGCTGAGCTTCTGTCTGTTATTTTGATGTTATCAGCCATCAGCACCGCTTAACATTTTTTACTTTGTTATGAAAACTTAAACTTAAAGTGAAGGAAAAATAGACATAGGCACACACACTCTAGCTATATCATGCAGTTGCATCAGTGGTGAGGCCACAAGAAACCTTGTGAGCTTGATTTAATGATGTGTGAGCTTATATTTTCATATGAAGTATTATAGAACAAATACATATTTGGCTTATTTATTTATTTATTTATTTGTTCATTTATACATATATAATATATATATATATATATATATATATATATATATATATATATATATATATATATATATATATATATATTTATTTATTTATTATTATTTTTTTTTGGATTAGTTTAGTCCTTTAATATTTAATAATTAATATTCAGGAGTCACCATTGTGGATTAAATGACCAAGTTAGTTTCCAGCCTCCACCGCTGAGACTGCAGCTCTGAACAAGACTTTTGGCCAGCGGAGAAATTAAAATGGTCGTGCCCAACTGAGTCTGATTTCTTTCAGCGTTTTTTTTTTTTTACTCGCCTCGGTGAAGCTTTTTTTTTTTCCTCTACGCTGTCGCCTCTAACTTACATGGTTTGTGATCGGTAGAGCTACCCATCGATGAATTTTCTCTATAGTGTTTGGACTCTCAGTAATGATTTAAAACCACACTGAACTGAGCTAAACTGAACTGAACTTAAACACTTAAAACTGAACTACATTGTTCCAGTTACTATGACCATTAATGTCAAGCTGCTTTAACACAATCCACATTGTAAAAGCGCTATACAAATAAAGCTGAATTGAACTGAATTATCTAGCATATACTTTTAAGAGCAGATGCTCCTCCAGCCACAACCTATCAGTAGGTAGTGCTGTCGCTTCACAGAAAGAAGGTTGCTGGGTCGCTGGTTCGAACATTGGCTCAGTTGGCATTTCTGTGTGGAGTTTGCAAATTTTCCCTCGGTTCGCATAGGGTTCCTCCGGGTGCTCCGGTTTCCCCCACAGTCCAAAGTACAGGTGAATTGGGTAGGCTAAATTGTCCGTAGTGTATAATTGTGTGTGTTGATGTTTCCCAGAGATGGGTTGCGGCTGGAAGGGCATCCACTGCATAAAAACTTGCTGGATTTGTTCCGCTGTGGCAACCCCAGATTAATAAAGGGATTAAGCCAACAAGAAAATAAATGAATGAATGAATGTTGTATTTCCTCATGCTGTGGCAACAATTTTGTGACAGTTCTTACAAATTTTGTTTGATGTCTTTGACTTTGAAACCAAAATATTCCCATATTTGCAACGTGCTGTTTTTCATTCAATTATTCATTTTCTTTTTGGCTTAGTCCTTTTATTAATTCAGGGTGCCACAGCATAATGAACCACCAACTTATCCAGCATATGTTTTACGCAGCGTATGATCTCCCAACTGCAACCCATCTTTGGGAAACATCCATACACACTCATTCACCTGTAACGCATGTCTTTGGACTTTCTTGGTGTGAGCAGAAAGCACTACCTACTGCGCCACCACGTTGCCCCCAAGCTGTTTGTCTTTAATATTTATTTGTCTAATCATCCCACTTGTTTGCGCTTTCTGGTTTGTTTGTTTGTTTGTTTTTTTTTTTTTTTTTTTTTTTTTTATTATTTTGGGCGGTCCGCATAGTTTTGTAGCTCTATTCTTAATGGAGGAAACAAAAGTGTGCTCTCTCAATTGCCTAGTAAGACTGTCACACACACATTTGCTCTTAAATATTGCATATTTCATATCGCAGCCTCTTGCGATTAGCAGTGTTTCAAATTGCAATTCAATTTCAATTGATCGCATAGTCCTATCTCCTGTCAACATAGGAGTTGACTGAGAGATCAGAAAGGAGCTGATGCAGGAGATGAAGTCATGATCATGAAGAAAGAGCAGAGTTTATTGAATAATCTTAGTTGCGTATGATACAATGCTCAGATTTTGTCTGACCACAATAAATCCAACAAGTGTTATTATACCACAAGCAACAGCAATGGGAAATTACTGCTTCACGACATTGTTCAGAGACAATACAAACCTTGAAATGGAGACTTTCTCTAATCTCTTACTCATAAAAACAAGTGTCGCTTGAATCCACAAAATCATAAAACTATACTAATATGGAAAAATGAAATACTAATAAAGCAATAATCATAGGAAGATAGCAATAATAATAAAAAAAATGAAGGTTTTGCAAGAAGGTTGCTGGTTCGAGGCTGGGCCGCATTTGCATGGGTTTCCTCCGGGTGTTCTGGTTTCCCCCAAAAGTCCAAAGACATGCGGTACAGATGAATTGGGTAAGCTAAATTATCCGTATTCTGTGTGTGAATCATAATGTTGGATAAGTTGTCGATTCATTCCATTGTGGCGGCCCCGGGTTAATAAAGGGACTAAGCTGAAAAGAAATTGAATGAATGAAACCATTAACTAACAATCAATGAAATAAAGATAATTATATAAATGACTAATGATTGTCGATAACAAATGAAAATAAAACAACACAAATGAATGGTGGTTATCTTGAAAAAACACACACTCATTAGTTTGCTACAAGGATTCTCAGAACCTTAGTTAGGTTCTTCAGTCGAAATCCATGTTGTCTTTAACCCCACATTTATCTTCCTTTCCCATTCATCTCTGCCATACTTACCTAAAACAATTTCTCAGGTCTATTATTCTCTGATGATCATCTTCCACAAATAGACATAACTTCATTAACTTTATCCTGCGTGTGTTCATGCTGTGTTATGATTACAGCTAAATCCTGAGGAGGAAACTGCCCTGTGCTCAGATTGATTAGTAGGCCTGGCTGCACAGTGGTAATCATTGCTAGCTGCAGTTTCAGCACTCTGCTAAATCTCCTGGGGTTTGGCTGCTAACGGACAGTTGGCTGCTAACGGACAGTCGTGTGCCTTAGTGGAGGTAAAGGAAGAGGTCAACGTGCACAGACTTACTTTTACAGTTATTTTCAGTAACGATGCATCTATTTCTTTTCTATGACTGATTTACTTACTGGCATCTAATAATTTGGCTATAAGTGTTTTATTTGATTGTTTCTTTTTTAATGCTTTGTAGAACACACAGGATGCCAATGTGTCTTTTAGATGTTTATTCATGCAAAAAAGCTTGTGTAATGAAGTGAAAGCAAAAGTTTATCTTGTTTGTTTGCTTGCTTGTTAGTTAGTTAGTTAGTTATGAAATCTAAATTGACTCTTCTCATTTTATATAGTAGTGTTTGTCATAAATTATATATCTGTGCTCTTTATTATTTTGCAAAATAATAAAAATATTTTGAAAATATATTTTCCCTCAGAATATTTAATTAAAAATCTTCTTAAATTAATACTTCTGATCACATGGAATGCCATTCCGAGAGGGGCTATCAGGACAGGTCTTATTTATGCTTTAGCATCATCCATATGTCAATCTTCTTTCATATTGTTAGCCACACACATCTCCCATAAGGCAAAAACATGCTCTGTACTAGATTTGTATTCTTTTATGAATATCATGATAGAGGGAAAAAAAAAAAAAAAAAAAAAAAGTTTAACTTAACTTCCATTTCATGGCAACTAAAAAAAAAAAAAAAAAAAAAAAAAAAAAAAAAAACTTGACATTGACATTTTTATATGGGAAAGATGCAGTAAAATGCATTGAAGGTGACAGTAAAGGCAATTATAATATAACTGTGACACTCGGAAATATACATTTCTCTTGTGATCTTATTTGTTTGGGTTTCATTATGTTAAGTGTAATATTGAAGTGGTGTGCAGCTGAAAAAAAAAAAAAACTTTCAAGGGAATTGAAAAGACTTAATCTGCTATTAAGTGACATCAGGATTCTTTTTAAAGAGTCTGAGGACTTGAAGACAGGATCAGGAGTGCAGTGTGCAGATGCCTCCATTACTGTTTCCATTGATCATTTTTGAGATGTTTCAGAAGCTTATTAAGGGGTTTCATCCAAAGTACAAACCAAGCATGAAGACAAAGGAACTGTCTGTAGATCTCCGATATAGGATTGTCTCAAGGCACAAGGCTGGGGAAGATTACAGAAAAAAATTCTGCTGCACTGAAAGGTCCAATGAGCACTGTGGCCTTCATCATTCATGGGTGGAAGATGTTTGGGACCACCAGGACTCTTCCTAGTGCTGGCTGGCCATCTAAGCTGAGTGATCAGGTAGAAGGGTTTCAGTCAGGGAGGTGATCAATAACCCAATGGTCACTCTGTCTGAGCTCCAGCGCTCTTCTGTGGAGAAAACATTTGGCATCTGAAGGACTCTCAGGCCATAGGAAACAAAATTCTCTGGTCTGATGAGACTAAATTAAACTCTTTGGAGTGAATGTCAGGCGTTACATTTGGAGAAAACCAGGCACGGCTCATCACCAGGCTAATACTATCCCTACAGTGAAGCATGCTGCTGGCAGCTTCATGTTGTAGGGATGTTTTTTCAGCAGCAGGAACTGGAAGACTAGTCAGGAAAGAGCGAAAGATGAATGCAGCAATGGCATCTTGAATGGAATCTGGCTTCAGAGTGCTCTTGAACTCAGACTGGGGCGACGGTTCATATTCCAGCAGAACAATGACCCAAAGCACATCACTAAAAATATCAATGAAGTGGCTTCAAAAAAACTCTGTGAATGTCCTTGAGTGGCCCAGCCAGAGCCCAGACCTAAATCTTATTTTGAACATCTCTGGAGAGATCTGAAAATGGCTGTACACTGTCACTTCACGTCCAACCTGATAAAGCTTGGGAGGTACTGCGAAGAGAAATGGGCAAAAACTCCCAAAGACCAGTGTGTCAAGCTTGTGGCATTATAATCAAAAAGATTGAGGTTGTATTTGCTGCCAAAAATGCTTTTACAAAGTATTGAGCAAAAGCTGTGAATACTTATGTACATGTGATTTTTCAGTATTTTTTATTTTTTTATTTTTAAGAAATTAGCAAAAATTTCAAAAAAGCTATTTTTTTTCCACATTGTCATTATGTAGTATTGTGTGCAAAATATTGAGGAAATAAATGAATTTAATCAATTTTGGAATAAGGCTGTAACATAAAAATAAATAAATAAATAAATAAATAAATAAATAAATAAATAAATGAATAAATAAATAATAATAATTAAAAAATAAAAATTAAAAAATAAAATAAAAGTGAAACATTGTCAATACTTTCCGGATGCACTTTACTTATATACATAAAATGAACAACAATGCTCATTGAATCATAAATGCTGCATGTGAAATCTTATAATAACATATACTGTACCTCACCTTTGTCCAGAGGGTCTGGGAGATTCCTGCATGTGTATAGGGGCTCTCCGAATGACATCAATTATACACAATATCCCTGGAATCGAGTAAACAGGAGAGAAGACCTGTTTCCAGGGTATGTTGATAGTGAGGTGCACAAATGCTATTAAATAAACAAACTTGGTAACATATGGTTTTCAGAGGTGCAACTTAAAATTAGCCAGAAAGACAGTTCAGATTTTTTTTTTTCTTTTCATGTTATAGTAAGGCAACGAAGTGACGCAGTAGGTAGTGCTGTTGCTTCACAGCAATAAGGTTTCTGGTTCGAGCCTCGGCTGGATCAGTTGGCTCTTCTGTGTGGAGTTTGCATGTTGTCTCTGCGATCGTGTGATTTTCCTCAAGGTGCTCCGATTTCCCCCCAGTCCAAAGACATGCGGTATAGGTGAGTTAGGTTGGCTAAATTGTCCATAGTGTATGAGCGTGAATGAGTGTGTATGGATGTTTCCCATAGATGGGTTGTAGCTGGAAGGGCATCTGCTGCATAAAACATATGCTGGATAAGTTGGCAGTTCATTCTGCTGTGTCGACCCCAGACTAATAAAGGGACTGAGCCGAAAAAAATATGAATGAATGTGGCAGTGAAAATAGATATGCTATGGAAACTCTATCTCTCTCTCTCTCTCTCTCTCTCTCTCTCTCTATCTCTCTCTCTCTCTCTCTCTCTCTCTCTCTCTCTCTCTCTCTCTCTCTCTCTCTCTCCTTTTGTTGAAGTTGTGTGCTTTTACATTGTATAATGCATTGAGGGATCTTTCTATTTTTTATTTGAAATGATTGAAAATGATTTCAAACCTTATACAATGCATCCACCAAAAAAAAAAAAGGGGGAGCTAATGAACCCACCCCCTGGCTGTAGAAGCATGTGTTTTGGTCAGGGAACTCCTTCTTTGCAGGGTGGAAGCCTTCACTCTTAAATAACAGCAAAATCACAGTGAAAACAACATGCCTCCTTTCATTTGTCACAATATTCTCAGTGCACTCTTTTTCTCTTTTTAATATTTCATGTTCATGTTTATTTAAAAAATACATGCCGCACAGAGGCCTGAGAACATAGCCACTACGCTCAACCTTCCCTCGCTCTCAGCTACTTTAATTTAATCCTCTTTTCAGTTATGCATTTGGTTTCAAGTCATAAAACAGTGAACACTAATTGTCGATTTTCTCCATTTAATCACAACCCCTAACTGTTATTTTCTCCCCTCTCTCTACATCCTAATTAATTTCCTCCTTCTAGTTGTCTGCACCAAACTTGTAGTAAGCCATGTTGACTAATGAATGATCCTATGTAGCCTCCATCCTGTCCTTACTTCTTCACTGTGCCCATTTGAAAATTCTGATTTCCTTTCATGTGCAAGTATTTGTGCTCCTACTCCTGTGTGCAATCTTAGTTACCTTGTTAGTGCTATTTTATGCTTGGACCGTTAAAAAAAAGAAAAAAAAAAAAAAAAAAAAAAAAAAAAGAAAACATCATCTGTCAACTTCCACCATAGGCAATGTGCATTTCACAAATAATTTTTCATGGCAAACAAAAAGAAGAAAATGTAAGTATAAATTCTCTAATGGAAAATGAATATAAATGATGAAGTCATGCAAGCAGCAGGCAGGAGCTATGCTACTACGCAAAGCACCTAAGCCATATTTGTAATGGAAAATTTGGATTAAAGCCCAGACAAGTAGAACAAATGAAAAGGAAACTTGTATCTAGTGAGACCAAAGAATTAAAGAAAGTGTTTGCTTTATTTGATGGTGAGGTCTGACACCTTAAAATAGAGGAGGAAAAAATGTGCTAATATTCAAATATAATACCTCCAGATGCTACAATTCCAAATGTCAGCTTATAAAACTGACAGTTACATTATTAGCTTCTGATTCGTCAGTGTTGTATTTACGCCCTATACTTTTGCATACCTTGCATGTCTTGCGTGTCGTTGAACATTTATACAGTACTTCTGCACACCTTATTTCTTGCGTGTTGTCGTATATTTATACTTCTGCATGCTGTTTGTGTTGATCTGCAATAACACTTCCGATCGGTTTATCTCTGAGCTTCTGTCTGTTATCTTAATGTTATCGGCCATCAGCACCGCTTAACATTTTCGACTTTGTTATAAAAACTTACATAACTCACTTAAAGTGAAGGAAATATAGACATAGGCACACACACTCCAGCTATCTCGTGCAGTTGCATCAGTGGTGAGGCCAGAAAGTGACCCTGGTGAGATTGATTTAACGATGTGTGAGCTTATATTTTCATATGTAGTATTAATGAACAATAGAAGAATTTCATTGCAAAACGGGATATATCCATTTTGAGAAATGTTGGTTATTTGACATTATTATTTAAGACATCAACAGTCAAGTCCATTCACAATTTTTATACATTAAACTATTACTAGAGTTCAGTGAAAGCCAGGAACACAATATTTTCAAATCCAGGATATTTTTTATTTGACTTTATGTCCATAAATAGTTCATAAAGAAGTCAAAATGCAACATATTTATCTTAACATTGGTGAAAAAAAAAAAAAAAAAAAACAATACGTCATAAATATATGGAATAGTATATACAAAGACTGGTTAATAACAACAAGATTCTGAGTTAGATTTGGCCAGAACGTGCATAACATATACCATAACTTGTAGTTACATTTTTTGAGAGGTGCACTTCAAAGTCAGAAATGGCATCAGCCACCGCAAGGGCTATGCTATTGCCTTGGGGCTGTGCAGGAGCATATGCATGCACTTGACACAAAACTATAAATCAGCCGTAAGACTAATTTATAATTCTGCGTTGAGTGATCGGCATGACTCACGGTACCTGCCTTGGGCATAGCCATGCATTTATGTGTCTGCGTGCTGTTTGTATTGCTCTGCTATAACACTTCAGAGACACTAGCTGGTAGTAGGTTATGTTATGTTCCTCTATGTCGAATTTCTTCACGGGTGTTTTGTTTATTCTGAAGGCTATAAGTGGCTTAAACTTACTCATTCAGATGTGGGAACCTGTGGACGTGCAACAACTTTAATCATAAGGTAAACACAAAACAAAAGTTTCCATCTGGAGCTCCTTTACGGGACTCCGCACTTGTAAACAATTACTCTATGGGATAGGCTGGTGGCTCTCAACACCACCATGATTGTCACCGATACCAAGCTGACCAATTACAGAGCTTGCACTATTCATCAATGTGACGTGTGGTTACATTTTCAAGCCATCAGCCACGGTGAGGGCTATGCGACTACGTGGAAGCTGCTTCGGACCATACGCTTGCGCTTGACGCAGTTGTATAAATCAGCCTATCCTCTTGTAAATGTTTAGTAGGGCTCTGTATTTCCTTTATACTTTATATGTAGTTGTTTTTTTTTTTTTTTTTGGTTTATTGTCTGCCATGTTAACTTATTTGGCCTAAGATTGAATTCAATGCTTGTTTTTTTTTTTTTTTTTTAGTATTTAATTTGTTAAATAAATAAAATTTATTAAAATTATTTTATTTATTGTAGTTTAATGTGGGCTTTAATTGATTTAGTCTTACATTGCATATTTTTTCTAATGCTTTTGTGTGCATTTAACAATTTTTCTTTGTTTTTTCAATTGTGGTTTAGACTAATGTACAGTTGAAGTCAGAATTAGTAGCCCCTGAATTATTAGAGCCCTGTTTATTTTTTCTCAATTTCTGTTTAATCGAGAGAAGATGTTTTTTAACACAATTCTAAACATAAAAGTTTTAATAACTCATCTCAAATAACGGATTTATTTTATCTTTGTCATTATGACAGTAAATATTATTTGACTAGATATTTTTTTCAAGACACTTCTATACAGCTTAAAGTGACATGTAATGGCTTAACTAGGTTAATTAGGTTAACTAAGCAGGTTAGAGTAATTAGACAAGTTATGGGGAAATTATGGTTTGTTCTGGAGACTATGAAAAATATAAATAGCTTAAGGGGCTAAAAATTTATTCTAGCCTATATAGAACAAATAGGACTCCATAAGAAAAAAAATATATATATATCAAATATATGATATATATATATATATATATATATACATATATTGTCAAAAAAAGAATGTTTTGTAATGTGCCAATGTCTCTGGTTCTTACTGACTGAACTTGTGCGTGTTATTACAGATGCTCTTATTCTTTAGGCAAAACTCCCATAGTGGCGTAGTTGGGTAGATTGGTGTAATTTCAGCTTCTATTATATTGGAATTTGCTTCTCCACCTGCCCACCTTCCATCTGTCATATTAGCAAAATCTAAAGTGTTGTGTACGTACATATATCCAACAAAAATAAAATTGCAGCACTTATGTTTTATACATATTTCTACTCATTGACTCAAATTTATTGACATCAGGGAACACATTTATTTTTTTAATAAATCACACTTCATAAAATGAACCAATGATGAAGTCGCAAATAAGAGTAATTGCTTGTACAATCAGACAATGTATTACGCACAATAGTTTTTTTTTTTTTTTTTTTTTTTTGCAAAAATGCATGGAGATCAAAACTGTTTACTTGTAAATGTAGACAATAAGTAAAAAGTACTGAGATACTGCTGAATGAGCACTGATCCTCCAGATTTTCCTCAATGTTAACGTAAATGCAACAGAATAAAAACAACTAAATTGAATCATAGGATTCTCCCTCTGTAAATCAGACCCCGCTTGATCTTAATTCATTATCTAAGATCTAGTTTCTAGTGGTTAAATTTTTTTTTTTTTTTAAATTATCCAAAAATATTTTCAACACCATTTAGGTATTACTTTAAATATATGTGATCTACAATGTGTACTATTGTTTGCTGAAGCTACAAAGCAAAATATGCCAAGAAGCTGCATGTTGATTACATAAATTATCATAATATACAACACAATCTCACGGCAATTCGTAACTTTTTCATTTAGTGGCTAATTCGTATGAATTTGTACGATCTAATTCGTACAATTTAGTACGATTTGCTTATCCCCCAATGACGGTTGGGGTTAGGGGTGGGGTCAGGTGCCACGCCTTCTTTTTAAAATCGTACCATTTCGTACGACTAAACTCGTACAAATTCGTACGAATTAACCACTAAACTGGCAAAACGTAAAATACTTACGTTTTCTCGTGAGATCAGGCTGTAATATACCTTTACAATACGGTTCATTAGTTAGTGCATTTACTAACATGAACTAATCATGAACAACACATTTACAGCATTTATTAATCGTAATTGAACATTTACTAATGCATTATTAACATCCAAGTCTATGCTTGTTAACATTAGTTAATGCACCATGAGTTAACATGAACTAACAATGAACTACTGTATTTTCATTAACTAACGTTAACTAACATGAACAAATACAGCAGTGAATGTATTGTTCATTGTTTGTTTATGTTAGTAAATGCATTAATTAACATTAACTAATTAACCTTAATGTAAAGTGTGACCATTATCATGACGTACTATCCCCACAAAAAGCTAATGATTGTAATCCATACATGCATCATAAACCATGCACTTTCAGCAGCATAGCTAAAATGGTTAGGTTGTTTTCAATCTTAACAACACTTTAACACTTGATAACACTTTAGCCACAATTACTGTAATCACAATATAGCTTAGCCTCTTATTCTAAAATATAACCTTTGTTGTGATTATGGCAAAATTAGACACGTCCATTTCCATTCTTTGCTGCCTTTGTACATACTATTGGCTCTCCTTTTCTTTTAGAGCACATGCAATCAAAGCAATTTAAATCAAAACATCAGTGTTTAAGGTACATACCTCACATTTGGTGTCAGAATAAAAAAATAAAAATAAATAAATAAATAAAAAAGGAACTGTTGTGTAACTTGCACTTTTTTGAGCTCCATACATAGGTCCAGCCCTGAGGAAATCTTTTGCTAGCCTGTGGAGTTGCAGTAAATGTTTAGTCCAGCTCTCAGACACATCATCTAGGCAAGCAGGTGCATAATGTAAAGCTTCTGAGGTAGTGCCACACATTTTTTATATATATCAGTAAGTTGGCGGGTCCCCTTGCAGGCCAAATGTGAAAAGTCAGTACTATTGCAGTCCATCTGGCTTGCTGAAGGCTGTTTCTTATGCTGTGGGTGACATCCTTTTGTAAAATGGAGAGTGGGAATGGACCTGGCCTTATCTAGGCATTCAGTGAGTCATGAGGTAGCTGCCAACCTGGGAAACTTTCGAGCTTCCAGAAATGATTAAAGAGTTTTACTGTGCCAAATAGTTTTGTGACCATTGTTTTTCTGAGTATACCAAGTAAAATAAGGGCTTTTTATTATTCTTATATTTTATATTTCACTGATCAAATTTAACTAGATGTAAGACTAGGCAAAATAAGTTGTGTATTTATTTGAAAAAGCTGTCATTAACATTAATACATATTACAGTTTTTATTAATTTCTAAAACTATAGCTGAAAGCTTGTTCAGCTCCATTTTTCCTAATAGAGTGGTTATTTGAGGGAGTTGCTTATTAAAAATAACCTGTGATCCATAAATCAATGAAGTAGTCAGCTTTATTTTTTACAATAATAATGGATGTTTTAAGGCTATAAACCCCTCGCTACACTCTTCATACACTTTTCTCAGTGGAGGGATGCCAGAATAAAGTCAACTGAATCAGAGCAAAGACTGCAACTTCTACACACACATGATCATTGACTGACCCATCTAATTGATCAGGCTTCTCTTGAACTTACGATAGGAACTTCATTTAAAATAAAACTATTCAGATGGCGTGGCAGAAATATAAACAGTGTCCTGAGTTGTAGCTGGGCATCGCATACAGCTGCTGACTTGCGCACCGGTGTGCGTACACTAAACTTAATTTTACAATGCTAAAATGCATGGCATGGTGCATCCAGTGTGTCAACACCTTTATGATGGTCTTGCTGTAGAGAAGTTATAACCTTTTTTGCATCCTTGCAACTCACACTGCTAGCGATCAATGATTTATGTTCAATAGGCAAGCTGAATGCATTTTGTACTTTAAGTGATTGATTGACAATGGTCTACAGCCAATTAGGATGCATATCATTATGTGCTGTGTAGGGTACGGGCCATAGCTGAAGAACAGCTTGAGAATGAAATAAAACATTCTTAAATACCATCTTTCTTACTGGCTAAAAGTTTATGCTCTCGGCTCCAGAGAGTCTGGAGACAAAGGACGCTGTGCATGACACCTTGTTACCCCAAGATGCTTATTGGGAGCTGGAGACCCATTGCTGCTATTTAATCTATGCAACAGATGGTCGGTGATAAGGGAGAAAGCTCCTTTGTGGACATCTTTGCAACCTAAGACATTCCAAAGGGAACCACCCCCCACCTTTTCGACACCCCATTATCTCTCCATTGCCCTGCAATCCAAACGAATTCCTGGATAGCAAGATAAGGAGATGCTCTGAAATACTTGCTCCCTGTCAAGGACACCTGTTGGACTCCACAGGCTTACATACACAGCTACAGATAGAAAATCACCCCCTATCCCCTCATCCAATGCCTTTGTGTGCTTTCATCCAATGAAGGGGGTAGGCAAGTCTGCGACCAGCGCCCCATAACTGCAGGACCAGATGGCTGCCCGCCCTCATCGGACTATATACACACCCCCTGTTCCCATCCCCTGTGGCAATGTTGTGTCTTGTCTGTGTGTTTTTGTGCCTGATAGCTGGGGCTCTTTGTCGTCTCCCTGGTCCCACATTGCACTAATTCGAGGGCTAGGTGAGAGGGAGTTTATTTATTTATTTTTTTTTATTTTATTGTTTTTTGTTTTTTTTTTCGCCTCTCTTTACTGTAATGTATCTTATTTCTTTTTCTAAATGCTACCTCCTGTGACCTGTCTTTCCCTTGAAAATTGTGATGTTTGTGTATTGTCAGGGAGGTTCAATTTCACTATACGAAAGTGTATGTTACAAATAAAGGCCTGATTTGATTTGATATAGTCTGGAAATGCCTAGATGCTATCTAATGTGCGTTTAGAGTTTCATGTTTAGTATGTTTTTCCTCTTATTTTACAACACATGATGTGCTGAGTGCATGATAATAACTTATACGGCTTGCATTCTTTAATGCTCAGAGTTAAAGTCAATTTTGTATATTTAGGGAGGACCCTTATTATGCATATGAGTGGTCCAGAGACAAAGAAAATCTCCCGCTTAAAACTTTGCCATGCAACCACTTGACAGTCAATAGAAAATGGGTGTGACTTGACCCATAGTTAAAGCCAATCTACGCCCCAACATCGGTGCAAAAAGGTCTTGGAAGAAGGTCTCCACTAGAGTGCCCCTGAAGGGGCAGACTGCACTTCTGTACCCTGACACACCTGAGTCCATGTTTCTAATTTTCTGGCAAATTAAACTCAGTTTAATGATTGCACCTCTCATATTCTCCAATCTGCGTCACAAGCTACACTCATCAAGATAAAACAAATTCTTAAAGGACTCCATCTTCCAATGCATCAGTAAAACTCGCACAAAGAGAGAAAGACCCACTAAAATCAGGTATTCGGTTATGCATTAAAGCTGTGCTCCTTATCACCTGACTATATTGTTGTTGTTGTTGTTGTTGTTTTTTGTTGTTTTGTTTTTTGTTGATGTTTCTTTGTATGTGTATGATCCCAATGTATGTACCTTTTTGAATATTCTACTAAAAAAGTCCCCTTATCAAAACTATATATTTTTTAAAATAATTTTGAGGAACTGAAGTAGATTTGCCATTCTTTTATCTAAACTTTTTATTTCGTCGCTTGCTTTCTTTTCTATGTTTTGGTGTTAAGTTTTGTACGTTTGATTTGTTATATGTCAGACTAGTCAATAAATCACGTTATAACCACATTGGATTGTCTTTGTTTTGCCTCACAGAAAAGGTCAATTTAACGATAGGGCCCTAATTTGCTACAAGCTTTACTATAACAAGTTTACTAAAACTTCTAAACTACTCTACTATCTACTTCACAACTAGTTATAGTTCCCTTTCTAAATAAATTAATAATTACAGAGTCTGTTCGGACGAGCGGGTGAAGTCATTGTTATATGTATTTAGTTAAATGAACTCTAAGTTAATTCAGAATATTAATAATGAATAATAACTCATTATTATTATTATTGATCATTTATATTCATAAACTGAGCTAATTTCGCTACAGACTATAAAATAAATAAATAAACATGTCGTTCTTTAATTTTCTTTTTTGGCTTAGTCCCTTTATTAATCTGGTGTCGCCACAGTGGAATGAACCACCAACTTATCCAGCACATGTTTTAAGCAGCCGATGCACACCGCAAGGTAAACCGCATTAGAGCGAGGCACTACTGGACATTAAACACAAAATATCATCTTCAAGCACTATTTACAAAACCTCTGACTCCTCTTTCAAAATGAAACTTTTGCATCTGTTGTTTTACTTCAAAATTAAGCACTGCTCTCAAATAATAAAGTAATCAAAATTATATACAATGCACAGTAAACAGTACAGCACAAAACATAAATTCAAGTTCAAAACATAGTTCTCAGAAAGAAGTACGTTTAATCTCAATGTTCAGGGTCATACAATTTTTTTTTTTTTCATTGTACAGTATAGAGCCTACAATGCACTGTTCTAGAGTGTACAATACTAAAAGACACAAATCAAAGGAGGAAACATGATCAGTTTGCTTCTTCTTGTCTTTGGACTGGGTCAGGCCTGAGCATTTGGTTGACATCACAAGCAATATTGTCCCATTGAGGCCCATTGTGTGGCATATCCAGCCTTGACTTGACTCCTCACCTATATCACCATATCACAATCCATTGCTTGCAGCAGATTTACTCTGATGTAGGGTTGTCTATCATACACTTTCCATCTCCAAGACGAAAAAAAACTCAATTGGATTTAGGGAAGGAGATTATAGAGGGAGGGAGGGACAAGTTCATAAACTGCCCATAGCACTTGTCCACTCGCATTGTTTCTTCCGTCTATGCATAGACACTCTCTTTCCCACCTTCAACAACCTGTTTGCTCTCTGAACTTTCTTATATTAGTTGCGTGTCACATCATTTAAAACTCATGACATCAATTTTGATTTTTGTCAAACCAATTAGATGTTTTCGCTATTTGTGTTTGATTATTGCTACCGTACCATTATGAATGACGTGCATTAGAGTGCAGAGTGTGTTTTGAGAATGAGAATGTGTGTAGAGTTTTGCTGAAAAGTCTAAGTAAGGATATGTTTGTTTTATTGCTGTCAACATTGATGTCATCATTAACGCATGTCAACATTGACTGCCAAAATTCCTTTGGTGCCAAAAAAACTAAAATAATAATAATTAATTAATTGAGAAAAAAAAAAATGTTAATAGGTGGATCAAACACAATCTCTCTGAAGGCTTAATATTTCTTTCTCGATGTTCAGGTTTTGACTCTTTCAAGTTTAATCTTATACCCACATAGCCTATTTTATAAGGTTTTGTGTGATCAGAAATTATCCACTTGAAATATTCAGTTATGTCATTGTTCAAATAAGCTGGAAGAAGAGAATCAAATTTCATTTTGAGGTATGAGAGATCTGTTTGATTCTGATTAGAAAAAAAAAAAAAAAAAAAAATATATATATATATATATATATATATATATATATATATATATATATATATATATATATATATATATATATATATATATATTTTTTTTTTTTTTTTTATATATATATATATATATATATTTGTTTATTATCTTATATCTTTTTTTTAAACGAGACATTACTGGACAGTAGCTTTAGGAAGGATTAATTTGAATAATAGATTCTCTAAACAGCATTGGCTTTTTGCTGTTGGTATGACAAGCCATCACATAAACTCCAAGTACAGTCTATATGGCAAGCCATGTTTGCATGTATCCCTTTAAAACAATTTTGAGTAGTTAGCATATTTTATTTCCTTCGGCTCAGCCTTTTTATTCATGAGTGGTCACCAAAGTGGAATGAACCACCAACTTGCCCAGCAAATGTTTTACACAGCGGATTCCCTTCCAGCTGCAAAGCAGTACTTGGAAACATCCATATCCAAACACAAACACTATGACCAATTTAGTTCATCAATTCCCCTATAGTGCATGCCTTAGACTGTGAGGAAAACTGGAGCATCTAGAGGAAACCCACACCAATACAGGATGAACATGCAAACTCCACACAGCGATGCCAATTGACCCAGCCTGGACTCAAACCTGCGACCTGTGAAGTGACAATGCTTACCACTGAGCCATCGTGCCACCCCGAGTAGCTATCATATGCTTTTTATTTGACTCATGCAAGCAAATGGGACTTCTTGTATTGTAAACATGCTAGCAGTGATTAGCTGTGCTAAAAACTATTAGCTAAGTGCTATAATGTGCTAGAAATGTTAGAAAAGTATTAGGATTTGATCAAATAAGTAAATGAGGTTTGCCAATTAACAACCCAGTGTACCATTGCAACTGCCTAGAAAACACCTAGTAACTACTCAGAACACCCTAGCAACCGCCTAGCTATGTCTTAAGGCTGGTTTATATTTCTGTGTCGAGCGATTGGCATGACCCACAACCCTAGAGTACCAGATTTCTTGCGGCGCGGGAATAAATTTCCAATTAAAAAGCGCGGGAGGTAACTGGTTTAATTTTGGACGGGAGCGGGTGGTCTAACAATATCTCTCCCAACTCGCGAGCAAGCACGTGTATGTATGTTTGTGAATGAGACAGCGTGATGCTGCGTTTAGCTTGTTTGTTGCTGTCTATGTGTGTGCGAATGAGAGCTTTGTGCATTCTCTCTCTCTGTGTGTGTGTGTGTGTGTGTGTGTGTGTGTGTGTATGAGAGAGAGTGACGCTGTCTGTGTGTGTCACTTGCCTGTGCTTATATATGTGTGTGTGTTATAGGCTGTCTGGACTCTCTATAGCTGGGTGGTTTTTGGTTTTGTTCTTCCCCCCCATCCGTTAGGAGGAAGGAGTGCCGCGGGTAGAAAACGGGGCAGGTCGGGCAGCAGAACAACAAATACTGCATATAAGCGGGATCGGTCGAGTTCGGGCTAAAACCTGGCGGGAACGGGATTCAAAATGTAGTCCCGCGCAGATCTCTACACACCACCAAACTTGGAAACCATCGCTCCAACGTGTTTGCGTAGCTCTCAGCACCACTCATACTCATCACAGCTGTCAAGCCGACCAATCACAGAGCTTGCACTATGTATCGTTGGATGCGTAATTATATATATTTTTTAATTGTGCATCAGCGTTGGCTTCAGCGTTGGATTTCTCAAGCCAACATCATAGTTCATCAATGAACTTTAGGTTCTAGTTTATCTGGAAAATGTCAAGCAAGCATAGTTGGAGCTAATTTGGAGCTAAGTTGGAGCTCTGATTAGCTCTGACCCTGGAGCTACCATCCTCGGGGATCAATGGGGCTTGGAGACTGTCTTGAAATCAGTGAATGCGGAGTAACATCTTTGCTGTCTGGAAACAGAGGAAGGGGCTTGACTTCGCTCCAGGAGTCTATGAGCAGCAGTTCTGGGTCCAGGGAAAGCTCACCCTCAGCAGCGGGGTAGTAGTTGGTAACCTCACTCGGTCCATAGATATCCACCAGCACTCCCAAAATGAGTGACGTTGCCAGCTCACACACCTGGACAGACGAATCATTGAGCTCCTCCTGCGCCATGGTATTTCTGTCGCTCGTGATGGCTCTATCTGCTGTGGGCTCTGGCAGACTGGCACAAGCTCCCTGCAGATGGGTGTTGTGCTGGTCACTGGGTCAGAAGTGGCACTGACGAGGTTTTCCTCCCCACAGGCGGTGATCGCAGATCCGTTCCTCACCAGGGTCCACTCCACGTAGACGGCAAAGTGCTCTGCATGCGGTGTTAAGGCTGATATTGCAGAAACTGCAGAGCACATAGTCTGGAAAGCTGGTGTTGTTCACTATTAACTAGTCTTGTATGGTCCTTAAGGCTGCTTTCCCCCTGCTTCAGCAGTAGGAGAAGAAATTTGGGATGGTAAATGGGGTCCATGGAAACATGTGGGAGAAACAGAAAAAAAAAAACACTATTGAAAAAAAAAATATATATATATATATGAAAAGAAAAACTGTGGAAAACAAACTCCACATCTTTTCTGTAAAGGTCCAGTATTCTGTCACAACTCGGCTCACTTCAAACATAGAAACACACTGGATCACATGAGCTATCAAAAACACTGATTTATTTAGAAAGACTGGAGACTCAGGAAAGACATGGGATGATGACAATGTAGAAAACCATGCAGGAATAACACATAATACCAGACGTTGGACTGAACAAAACACAGGACTTAAATAAACAGCACATGATGAAACTAATTGGACACAGCGGTGAGACACAGGTGGAAACACTGAACATTAACAAATGGCGGGAAAATGGAACAAAGGAAAGCAGAACACGGGGAAGTTACATAACATAAACACGGAGCACATGGAACACAACAGAACCTGACAAGTTTATTTTTCCTAGTTTCAGTTTGAACTTTTTTTAGGCCAGAGAAAAGTGACGCCACTGTATTTTTATTTTTTTTCTTGCCACCAGTTTTCTTTTTACAATTTTCTTTTATTTTTTTTTTAGGAAAACGTTGATTGGAAAATGTAGATTCTGATTTAAATTAGGGTTTATGCATTTTAAAGTAAAAAAAAAAGAAAAAAAAAACAATTATAAACCATGAGTAATTCCCAATTCTCCCCTTGGAAGCCTAGATTGTGTGCTTTTTGTGGGGGTTTGTGGACCTGGTTGGTCACTGAAAAAAAACATATTGCAATCATTTTCTATGCTCAGTCTTTGAGAAGTGTGGGCAGGTTGTTGTTCCTATGCCTCATTTTCAATATTGAGGAGACCCTGAGGCTGAACAACAACAGCTCAAAAAAAAAAAAAAAAAAAAGAATACATGCTCAAAGAATATCTCCAGTTCTGAATACAACACTTCGAATCTGATGATCTTACTAATGCAGAATAATGAATTACGACCCCGAATGGTACGTATTTGTCATTTACGTCCCTGTATTTGTCAGATGCTTATTCATTGTTAAAGCAAGTGAAGTGCAAGTTACTCATCCAATCCACTTACTTTCCAATACAAGAGGAAATGCTTGTGAAGATTGTAGGGGAAAAAAAATGTAAGCCTTCAGGGTACAAACATCTCTTTTGTATCAACCTTTGATGATCAAAAGTGAGGTCCACATGTTGCTGATTTCGCCATCCCACTTCCAGTTCTTGTCTGATTGAGGTCGCCCAGGGCAATAGAAAAGAAAAAAACCTGTGCACATGTACATTTTTAGAAGACGAGTTGTCATGTAACTATATCTGAAACTTAAATGAGAGTGGAATGAAGCTGTTAACATACATAGTAGTAGCATAAGAATCCTGCCCCCTGAAGGCCTTTTGCCTAGAGGCACAGTCAGAAACAGCTGGATAGTACCTCCGGCTCAGTCACTAAGTTGCGTGTTTATCGGCTTATCTGCTTAATTCAGAATAATTCTCAGGGCAGATGTTTCTTCTCAGAGTTGGGCAAGTGCTGCAAACCTCATCCATCTCAATTAGTCTAGTCTGAGCACGTGACACAAACAGTAATGAGGTAGGCTAAAGTAATCAAACCCAGCTAAAGTGTGTAAATGTGAAATGGTCACAGCAGTGAATAAGGCACTCATACCAAGTGAAACTAGCTTATATGCATTTTGCTAGCAGTCTGTCACTTATTTTTTATTGCCACTCATCACAGCGCTGAATGATAAATTGGATTTGTCAAAGTGAGCTACTGCTGGAATTTTAGTATTATTAGTTACACTCCTAATGCGTAGTATAAATACATTTCCCCATGCCATGAACAATTCAGTCTGCCCACTGAATCGAATCTGCTAAAAAAACAACCCAAAACAATTTGGGAACTGCATTAGTATGGCCTGTTAAATTGCTACATAAACAAGAAGCTGTAGATTGTGAAATGAACTGCAAGCTAGCTAAAGATTCATAAAGCTCATATAGCGCTGGTATATGTCTATGAATACAAACAGCTTTAAGATTTCCCAAGTGTGTCATTCTCATTGCTATACACACATTCACGTTGAATATACAAAGACCCTGATTACAGACTTCTCATAAGCCAGATATTTTGTCTTCTTATAATTATAAGGTTCTATCTGACATTTTTGTCAAAATTGAGTAATTGACATATTTTTATTAAATGACAACTTATTTACATCATGTGATATGATTCGCGAGACTGCTCCATTGACAGCTGGAAACACCAGAAAGACAAAATCACACAAAATCGACGTAATTATGCCACACCACATAAAACTGAGATGTGTGTAAACGTGATGATTTAGAAGCATTTCTCGACATTGAGATTCATTGATAATTTTTTTTTTTTTTTTTGGGGCTAAGTCCCTTTATTAATCTGGGGTTGCCACAGTGGAATGAACCACCTACTTATCCAGCATATGTTTTACACCGTGGATGCCCTTCCAGCTACAACTCATCACTGGGAAACACCCATACACACTTAATCATACACATACACTGTGGCCAATTTTACCTTACCTAATTCACCTGTACCGCATGTCTTTGGACTTGTGGGGGGAAACTGGAGCACCTGGAGGAAACCCACGCAAACATGGGGAGAACATGCAAACTCCACACAGAAATGCCAACTGATCCAGCTGAGGCTCAAACCAATGACCTTCTTGCTGTGAGGCAATTATGCTACCCGCTGCACCACCGCATGGCCAACATTGAAATGAAATGTTACATTTTACATTGTTGTAAAAGTAAAAAATACTTAAAAATGTATATATTAAATATGAAATATATTTATTTGTTTACATATAATAAGTGAAATACATTTCAGTGTTTGTTAAACTCATTTGGTCATTGTCTGTTTCTTTTGAACATCTTTAAATGTAATATCAAGCCTTGAAGGGCAATTTTTATTTATTTTATTTTAAATTCATGGGACATATGAGTCAATAAATATAAATCAATAATTCATATAGAGCATAAAATTTAATACACAATAACATATTAATTTGAATAAAATTAACATCTGCACTGGACAAAATATTTAGCACAGCCTTGCATGTTTAATTTGAACAACAAAAAAATAATAATCCTAAAATGTAAAATAAATGTTAAAGAAAGCAAAACTTTTACTTTCTCAAGCATCAACATATTGTTACAAAATCAACTATTTAATATTTTAATAATTAAAATAATAATGTTTTATAATTACTAATGAACAGTTAATAACTTAATAATTGGCGGGTAGTAGGCCAGTAGTTAATAGTGTGAAATGTAACCTTAACTAAAGTGTTACCTTGTGTAAAATAGTAATAAAGTAGTTTCTTATAATATTTCAATCTTTAATTCAATTGTTTTCATATGTAAAGATCCCCAAATTAATAAAAGGACTAAACTAAAAAGAAAATGAATGAATGAATGTAACAATATGTGTCTGTTGCTGTACATCCTGTCTTTATTAAGCAATGTGTAAGCGTTTGGACCTGCATAAGCTCATAACAAATGCACTCTGCTCTGGACATTAGACCAGCTTTTAGTTGGTCAATGGCGCAGTGTATTTTAGTTTCTCTAAATAGCAACGCACCAAAAATGGGCCTTATCACACCTCATTTATAGATTAGCATGCCCATGAGTCCACAAAGTGGTGCAAATGGATTTGCTATTTAAAGAACTTGGCAAAAAACAAAAAAAATTACTGTTGCACTGGTCTGAAAATAGGATTTTGTGGATTATACTGTTTAATAAGGTGGGTATTAACAGATAACATTTACTCTTTTACATTTGCTTGAGTATTATTATTGATTTTGTTGTACCTTTAGAGTATGAATATATATATATATATATATATATATATATATATATATATATATATATATATATATATATATATATATATATATATATATATATATATAAAAGGTGTGTACCTTTAGTCTTACTCATTGGCTGATCGGATCTAGAAGATTATTTATGTATCATTATGAGACCTGGTTGCAGCAGTTGGAGTTGCAGGAGCTTAAATGTGGGGGGTCTCCAGATACTTCAATGTTTGCTACATGGTGGCTAAGTGGTTAGCACTGTCATCTCACAGCAAGAAGGTCAATGGTTCGAGTCCTGGCTGGGTCAGTTGTGTTTCTTTGTGGAGTTTGCACTTTCTCCCCATGTTCGTTTGGGTTTCCTCCTGATGCTCAGGTTTCTCCCAGTCTAAAGACATCAGCTATATGTGAATTGGATCAACTAAATTGGCCTTAGTTTACTGTATGTGTGTGGCTGAGTGTGTATGGATGTTTCCCAGTACTGGGTTGTAGCTGGCAGGACATCCGTTGTGTAAAACATGTGCTGGATAAGTTGGCGGCTCATTTTGCTGTAGCGACCTCTAATGAATAAAAGGACTAAGCTGAAGTAAAATGAATAAATAAATGTGTATATATATATATATATATATATATATATATATATATATATATATATATATATATATATATATATATATATATATATATATACAACTGGCTCAAAGTTGCAACATTAGAGAGACAATACGGACCAGGTAAATTGAAAAGAGAAATGATTTATTAACAAAACGTATAATTAACAAAAGTATTAAAAAGCAATCAAAGTCAGTATAGGTGAAAGTCAGTAGTGAAAAGCATGTGTATGGAATTGTACTGAGCTCATGATCCAAACACAAAAATGAATCAAAAAGCGCCAAGTAGAGACGTCCGGCTAATCAAGCTCCCCCAGACAGAATGCCGGACTCCTTATAAACACCACACGATGAGTGTCAGGTGGGATGACCCACCCACCAATCTGCAATCATCATGCAGGCTCTGCAAAATCACACAAAAAACACACACATACAAACAGGTCTCACATGGGACCTAACAATATATATATATATATATATATATATATATATATATATATATATATATATATATATATATATATATATATATATATATATATATATATATTCACTTTTTAATTAATTACAGCCTTTGGTGATCATACACCTTAAACTTGTGACATACTGACAAACAATCAATAAAATAATATCAAGAACATCACCCAAATGCTTGTCATACAATGCAAAGTATTTAAACATTTTGTTTTGTTTTGCACACTGAGTATAAAGAAGAACACTTTTTTTTTATTTTTGTTTTCTTTTTTGGACACAGGGTAGATTATTTACTGCAATTACCGATGCACCAAAGCAGAGCCTATGAGAAATAAATCCGAGTTTGTCGTTGCAGATAATCACCTGTGAGTGAAGGGGAGCAGGGTAATCATTTTTTATGTTTAAGTACAGTGAGCTAAACATTCATCACTTGCTGTCAGACTGTAAATTGTGTAATAAACTCAGCTCTGAGGAACCGTCGTACACAAGCTTCTGTTAAAAAACATTCAGACAGAAAAGTGTTTGATTGTAAATTGGATCATTCTCTTGCTGAAATGTCCACCCTGGCAAGGACGTGCAGAGAAATTTTCTTATTATTCTTATAATATTCTTATTTCTTATTATGCTTATTCTGAAAGCGTACCACTATATACATTTCTGGATTGACCCAAATACATTTTTTTTTTTTTTTTTTTTTTTGCAGTTTTATGTTTTTGGAAATCCACCAGAAGCTGCTTTTTATACTTTTTCAAATCTCAAATTTGTCTTGCCAGTGGCATTCATGCCTGTTCTTCTTGTGTAAATCCACCAGAGGATGCTGTTGACTGACTGGCGGACTGACTGAATGACTGGCTAATGGACCGATCGACTAAATCACTTTGTAAACTTTGTATTTTCTTCCTGACTTTCTCGTTTGATATATACACCTGTATATGCCCTTTTCAAGACACTTGACAAACTAAGAATGCCTGATGTATGTTTATGTACTTCTAAAAGAGTCATTACTGATATCATTCTATTCCGTACATGATCTTAATGTCTCATCGTCTTTTCAGGGTGGATCCTCATGATGCATATGAGTGTACCCGAGACAAAGGAAATCTCTTTCTCAAACATTGCCATGAAACAATTGGTCAGTAAGTAGAGAATAGGTGTGACTTGACCAGTAGTTAAAACCCATCTACTACACGCCAAAATCTGGGCAGAAAGGTTATAGCAGAAGGTCTCCGAAGCAGAGGAGTCCCTGACACAAAGGGGGCAGACCACGTTTCTGTACCCGCATGACTCGCCTGCGTTAACGTTTCTTGTTTTCTGGCTAATTAGAGTCTTTTAGTTTAAAGTTTGCGTCTCGTAAATCATCCGATCTGCATTGCTAACTCCACGCCAATGAAAGGACTTCTTAAAAGACTTTATCTTCCAAGCATTAGAGAAACTCGCACAACAAGAGAAAGATCCAAAAAATCTAGGTATTTAATCGTGCTTTATGCTGTACCCCTTTATCAAAAGTGTTTTTATAGGCTTGGTGGTTCTTAGTTGTGTGGATCTGAGTTAGATTTGCCATTCTTTTATCTAAACTCTTTATTTACTTGCTTTTCTGTTTTTGTTGTTATGTTTTCTGTGTCTGTTTGTTGTATGTTAGACTAGTCAATACATCACGCTATAACGAAATTGGATTGTCTTTGTTTTGCCTCACAGAAAAAAAAAAGTCACTTTAACAACCCTGACAACATGCTGATTAAGCAACACAGGCTTATTATGTATTAATTATGTAGCCGGAGATACATATGGCTGCATTTCAATTTTTTAAGCAAACGCTACAGGGCAGTATGACGCTGTTCCTTTTGATGTTTACTGACTAATCTCTTAACTCTGTGTGGAGGGCTTTCCCGCCACAACCAGTTTGTCCAGTTAGCTCATTGTGTATGTCGGCAGATTTGAGATGCAGAGAGGAGTTGACCACGATGACAGCAGCGACTAGGTTTGAATCAGGGGAAGAGCGGTTGCAAAAATCATGTAAGACAAAAACAGAATCCAAAAAATAAAACAAACGAATGAACAACAGGGTGAGATAGTGGTAAAATATGAAAACTTGGTAAAAATCAGATGAGGGCTTAATCTTTTTCTAAATGGCTTTTGTAAATGTCGGATGGGTTTTGGGAATAAGCGGGCAGACGGGTCAATCGGTAAAATATTTTGGGTTCAGGGAAGGAGGAGGGTGAGTCAGCTGATTGGCCAGTCGCCCAGTCAATCATTCAGTCAGTCGGCAGCTGCCTCTGGTGGGTTCACACGAAAACAGCACAGGCGCAAACGACACTCGTGAGAGACATTTGAGATTTGAAAAAATGCATACAGCGGCCTCTCGCGGATTTGCAAAAACAAAAACTCCAAAAATACATACCCCCCGGGGTGTATTTTGCGGTCTCCAAAAATGTCTAATGGTACTATGTTTTCAGAATGAGATTGGGTTGTTATTAAGCTTACTAAAACTTTTAAACTGTTCATCTACTTCAAAAGAAGTAGTTAATTCCTTTTTCTAAATAAAGAAATAATCACAGAGTTCAAAAAGTCATTGTTATATGTATGTTGTAAATTAACTATAAGTAAATTCTAAATATTCATATTTAATAATAACTTTTTATTAACAATAATTAATATTCACAAATAACCATTTTTTTTTCTACACATATTTCTAGCTACATATTTTGTGATTTGGAAAAAAATGACACTTTTCTCATTTATTTTTATCCTCATCATTTATCATTTTATATTTAGCAGTTTTATTAATTTTGTAAAAATCTTTTAAGGGACATAATTATTAGCCCTTTTAAGCTGTTTTTTCGATTGTCTACAGAACAAAGCATCATCATACAATTACTTCCCTAATTACCCTAAATCGTCTAGTTAACCTAATAAACCTTGTTAAGCCTTTAAATGTCACTTTAAGCTGTACAGAAGTGTCTTGAAACATATCTAGTAAAATTTGATTTACTGTCATCATGGCAAAGATTAAATAAATCAGTTATTAGAAATGAGTTATTAAAACTATCTCGTTTAGAAATGTGTTGAAAAAATCTTCTCTCTGTTAAACAGAAATTGGGGAAAAAATTAAAAGGGGGACTAATAATTCAGATGAGGCTAATAATTTTGACTTCAAATGTATATGTTTTATTATTATATTTAATTATGTTATTGTTTTTATGAATTATTGACTAAATAGGACTATTTCATGTTGTACTACCCCACTCTAGGGTGTGTGTGTACCCCTGGTTGGAAATAACTGCTCTAGTAAACCACTGTAAATTTTTGTGGTTTTCTCACAAATTGAGTTAGAAAGCAAGAGGGCTGGAGGGAGAGAGAGGTGCGCAGGTCAAGATCTGAGTGTGATAAGCGATGAAGGATGAAAGTCACTCTCCCTCCTTTAAAACGGTATGCCATCTAAAAAGAAGGGCGACTGTTCCCCTTGGACAGAAGATAAATGCAGATGTCAGACAGTGATTGATTAATTGTCAATCAAATGTCTAATTCACCCTTATGGTTTGAGATAATCAATGATAGCTGAAAAATTAACTTCATGAAACATCCTCTGCTTTCTCATGACTGGAGATGTTCGGGATGATGGAAAGAAGACTGGGATCATCTCTCATGTTTGACCTCTTCTCTAGTTTCAGAAGCAACATCTGATCTGAAGCACTGAAATAGAAAAGCATTGACGGAGTGATCACTTTTATTAAGATTTGTTAGTCTGAGCATAAGTATCATTCACATTTGAAGATGATATGATCAGTGAAGGATGTCAAAATAGACTGCATGTTTGCTTAGAGGATTTTAGAGCATTTCAGAGCATTTCAGAGGGCAGGAAGTCTTCTCTGAAATAATTCATATGACATGTCCTACACATTCTATGACATGTCCTTAATTAATAGCCACTGGAACTTCAAAACATTTAGATATGTTCCCTTTGCCTTTTTCTGACTTGTGAGCAGCCACAATGCACAGGTGCAGGTCCTTATTGAGCTTTGTCTTATGCTGCACTATAGTTTGAGTATGCAAAATTCTGGTGCATGGCACCGTTTAAAGGGGCGGGATTAAACAAGATGATCAGACTTTTCAAAAAGTGAGCGTTTGTTTCATATTTTACATTTCTGTCTAGAGAGGTCATGTTTTGACCTTCGATTCAAGAGTTCACACTTATCTGATGATTGATTAAAAGCTTGTTTGACATGATGTCCCGGGAGAGAGCCCTTAGCTCAAAAGATCCCGAGCCCTGGCGTTCCTCCCGTTTCTAGGGTGATCTCTAGGGCGATCTCTAGGACGCCCTCGCTTATTTCTGGCTAATTTCAAATTGCTTTATGAGGGGAAAATACTGTTGGCTATGAACTTGAATATGGTGCCAATTTAGTTTTGTCAATGTACTTATGACACATGTCTTTGGTTGGTGGAAGGAAACTGGGGAACCCGGGGGGAAGCCCACACAATCATGGGGAGAACATGTAAACTCCACACAGAAACATTGACTGGCCTGGTAAGAATTACAACCAGGTGTTGTGGTGTTCTTGCCGTGAGACAACAGTGCTAACCACTGGGCCACTGTGCCGCCCAATCAAGGAAGAAGGGGGAAGAATAGGGAAGATAGAGTGATTCTTCAAAACGAAGATGACTGTGGTAGGAAGACTATGGTTATTTATAGTGACTTAGGAAACATTTGATTGGAGAATCATGTGATAGTTAATGCGGGTCCAGCCATGGTCAATCATAAGCACAAGATCCTCTCAAAAATATTTTATAGATAAACTTCACATAGTCATGGCATAAAATTTTGCAGGTTGGAGTTCACCAAGCTTGAACTTTGCAAAGCAAAAACTGCGCACAAGCTTGTATTTCTGATCTTTCACATTTGCATGTGTATGTGTATGAATGGAAGTCTATGGGTCAAAAAAAGTGCAGTGTGACTGTACACAAACCAACAGCAGAGAGCTTCTGTTTTTACCTGCTGAGTTGATGTAAACAGCTGTTCCCAATGCATCAGCATGATTAGGATGCTTAAAACAGTCAAGGCTGAAATTATACATATCCCTCCCAAATTCATTCATTCATTCATTCATTTTCTTGTCGGCTTAGTCCTTTTGTTTATTCAGGGTCGCCACAGCGGAATGAACCGCCAACTTATCTAGCAAGTTTTTACGCAACGGATGCCCTTCCAGCTGCAACCCATCTCTCGAAAACATCCAAACACACATTTACAACGGACAATTTAGCCTACCCAATTCACCTGTACAAATGTCTTCGGACTGTGGGGAAACCAGAGCACCCGGAGGAAACCCACGCGAACACAAGGAGAACATGCAAACTCCACACAGAAATACCAACTGAGCCAAGGCTCGAACCAGCGACCTTCTTGCTGTGAGGCGACAGCACTACCTACTGCGCCACTGCCTCGCCCATATATATATATATATATATACATAGATGCGTTTAAGTGTTTCTGTCATATGCTAAAAGTAAAGTTTGTATTTCTTTAATAACCGTCACCAACAATCATGTACATTGCTGATCATAAATTTAAACGGTCCTGCTACGAGATGTTTTCTACCCCGAGATGGAAAATTTTATACCCAGCTAATAGCTTCATTTATTCATTAATTAATTAATTAATTAATTAATTAATTAATTCATTCATTCATTCATTCATTCATTCATTCATTCATCCATTCATATATCCATATTAAATTTCACTTGCTTCCTTACTTTTGTTGTCCGAGATTCATCTATGCACATGATAGATATTTGTGTGGAAAGTTTATTTTCAAAATTATTTCTTAAACAGAAAGTGCAAAATGGAAATAAGTTAATAATAATAATAATAAATAAATAATAATAAAAAATAATAAAATAAAGTAAAATTGTTTCTGTCATAAATTAAAATTTAAGTATCTATTCAGTAAAAGTCATAAACAATCGTTGTGTGTAAATGGCTGATTTTGAATTTAAAGGGTCCAACAACATGATTACATGTAAATGTTAATATGAGATATTTCTTATCCTAAGATATGAAGACTTCTATACTCAGCTAATAGCTTCATTTATTCAATAATATAAAAACATAAGTTTGCTAAAATGTGTAGGTGTAATTTTAAGAAATAGCCATGTCAATAAAGGCGTTTTAATATTTTTATTTATTTTTTTCACATTTTTTGAGTGCTCTGGACTAGCTTTTGCTGTTTGTTCTGATGAATCCCTTACCTACAAACACCAATACAGTAATGAAGCTACCCCTGAGCAACTTTTGTTTAATTTTTTTTTCTTCTTTTACACAAGCGAACAGTATTAGAAAGACACCCCGAGTAAAAGTTAAAAAAAAGGCCTTGCCAGTCGCACATCCTGAGGAGTGTTGATGAGATATGAAACTGTCAGGCTCCATTGCCTTTCTCTCCATCTCTCTTTCTCTCTCTCTCTCTCTCTCTTTCTCTCTCTCCCTCTCTCTCAGTGACATGACACAGAAACAGGGCCTTTCAGCTGAGCTTTTCGTCACCCACAACCCCCACATTCCTCCACTCTGAACCTGAACGAGCAGCAGCAGTGGAGCCTGTCTGCGCTTCCGGGCCGCAGTCACTATTTGATCAGTCAGGTTGTTGCAAGTGCACAAATACACACTCCCCTGTCAGTCCAAACTAATAGAATCATCAACAATACAACTTATTCAACCTGAACAAACATGTCCACTCATACATGCACACATGTTAGTACTGCATATTACAAAGTGAGTAACTCTGACATGTTTACATGCAATGGGGAAATAGTGTCTTCAGCACTTTATCATTACCGCAGTATTATACACAACATCAACATGCATTCATATGAGTCATACCTTGTCGTATGGCAGGTCACAATGTAAATGCAGGCAGCCATCAGGTCTTATAACACTGCCATATGCAACAAGCTGTCCAGTTCCATTCAGTTTCATTCTATTCTGAACAAAACATTGAAGCAGTAATAAGGTAAACAGGCAGTGCTATTATGTGTGAAATGTCTTTATTTGTGCCTAGCTAGCAGTTCTGTGGATGCCTATACAGTATGTGGATGTATACTCATTTGGCCACTTTATAGGGTACACTTGTCCAACTGCATAGGCTCACCAAAATTGGTCAATAGAAGATTAGAAATACGTTGCTTGGTCTGACGAGTCTCGATTTCTGTTGCGACATTCAAATGGTAGGGTCAGAATTTGGCATGAACAACATGAAAGCATGGATCCATCCTTGCTTGTATTAATAGTTGAGGCTGGTGGTGGTGGTGTAATGGTTAGGGAGATATTTTCTTGACACACTTTGGGCCCATTAGTACAAATTATGCATCATGTTAACACCACAGCCTACCTGAGTATTTTTACTGACCATGTCCATCCCTTTATGACCAAAGTGTACCCATCTTCTGATGGCTACTTCCAGCAGGAAAACGCACCATGTCCTAAAGTGTGAATCATCTCAGACTGGTTTCTTGAACATGACAATGAGTTAACTGTCCTCAAATGGCTTCCACAGTCAGCAGTTCTAAATCCAATAGAGGGAGAGCAATGGAATGGGAAATTCACAACATGGATGTGCAGCCAACCAATCTGCAAAAACTGCATGATGCTATCATGAAAATATGGACCAAAATCTCTGGAGAAAATTTCCAGTACCTTGTTGAATTTTTGCCACAAAAGATTAAGGCAAAAGGGGATGCAACCCGATGCTAAGGTGTATCTAATGAAGTGGCCGGTGCATGTATTCCAACTCTGTATTCCATTCACAATTCTGAAAAAAAAAAAATCTAAATTGTTAAATTAAAATATAATAGTTGCACTTTTCCATGTTTATGCATTTGTCTGCTTCTCGTTCTTTTGCTGTCAATTCCATTGACTTTGTGAATATGTCTTTATAAAAGGCTTTTGGATGGACCACATAATTAAAATGTATGCATCATTTCAATGCTGAATAAAAAGCTTTCGGTTGATCAATAGTTTGTTGGGATACTACACACAACTAAATACAACTATTAGAGAATCTGGAATATAATAAATAAATATAAAAATGAAAGAATGAAAAATGGACAAACCAAAAATGAAAATGAACGTGTATTTATTCATTCATTTTCCTTTGGCTTAGTCCATATTTAGGGGGTGGCCACCGCGGAATGAATCAGCAACTATTCCAGCATATGTCATATGCAGCAGGTGCCCTTCCAGCCATAATCCAGAACTGGGAAACACCCATACACTCTCACATTCACACAAACAGCCAATTAAGTTTATTCACTTCACCTATAGCGCATGTCTTTGGACTGTAGGGGAAACCGGAGCATCCGGAAGAAACCCAAGCCAACACAAGGAGAACATGCAAACTCCACACAGAAATGCCAACTGGCAGCCGGGACTTGAACCAGCAACTTTCTTGGGGTGGGGCAACAGTGCTAACCACTAAGCCACTGTACCGCAATATGTGGATTTCTCGACCATAATGTTTGCTGTACAATAACGTACTACTGATTTTCTCATAAGAATATAATATTGATTTTGAATTATGCAAGGTATTATTGGCTATTCCAAGAATTATGCTAACGGAAACTAGTTTAGTTTTTGAAAGCCATATATGAGAACAATGTAATTAATTTATATTTTTATTAGTTTTATTATTTATTTAAATATATGTGCATTCATTCACTTATTTATTTTGGATTGGGTATGATATTGAGAATATTGTTTTGTTCTGTATACTTTGTACAAGTTTACTAAATTAACAGATTGTGTAGGTGATATTAAAATTTGGATGACTAAAATCTTCTTATTACTAAACTCATATAAAACTGAGGTCTGGCCCAAAAACCGCAAATGCAACAACCTAAAACACTGTCTAACCCTTGATGGATTCTTAGTTCAGTCCTCATCTTCAATCACAAATTTGAGGATGGTTTTTGATAGCAACCTGTTGTTTGAAGGCCAGATTCAAGCATCTTTAAAACTGCATTTGTTCATCTTAAAAATGTTGCCAAACTTCGACATATGCTACCAATGTCTGATGTTGAAAAGTTCATTCGTGTTTTCATGACCTCTTGGCAAGACTATTGTAATGTGTTAGTAGGTGATGGCCCTGTTGGCTTAATCAACAATCTTTAGCTAGTTCAAAATGCAGCTGCTAGAGTGCTTTCTAGAACAAAGAAATACGATCATATTATTCAGTTCATTCATCATTGTATTGCCTCCCTACTAAAAGGCTAGAAGAACTAGAAGAAACAGCCTTACTAGCACAGTTCTGCAAGCAGACACATTCTGTCAGTTTATAGCTAGATTAAATACACATCTCTTTGCATTAGCATATAAATATAACACAAATGGGTTTGATATCCAAATCCTCTAAAGGATTTTTAGTCTGCATTATTTAGGGCAATCGGAGCCGGGAACATCTCCCAAAAGACATTATAATTTAAACGCCGTCTATGCTTAGGTTAGTCTTTTTTCAGTATTCCTAAGGTTTCCATAATCCTGGACCAGACCGTATCCTGAGCAGATGCTTTGGTGGTTATGGAGGAGTACAGAGCATGATTACTGAAAGACCCCATTGACAGACAAGTCTCTGCACTGATCCCGTGGGCCAGCCTGTACACCTGCCTGCTACCTCTCCCACTTGCAGCTTCTCCACAATGGAAGTTCAGGGATCTCCAGCCTCCTTTGCCTAGACTGCAGCTCTGCACAACACATTTGGCCAGAGGAGAAATGGCCATGCCCAACTGTGCCTGGTTTCTCTCAAGGTTTTTTTTTTTTTTTTTTTCAGTTTGTTCCTTGCCACTGTTGCCACTGGCTTGCCTAGTTTGGGACTTGTGGAGCTGTGCATCGATGGATTTGCTCTTTAGTGTTTGGACTTTCAGCAGTAAAACCTACACCACAATGAACTGAATTAAACTAAACTTTATCACTAAAACTGGACTGACACAGTTTATATTTACTAGAACTTCTAAAAACACTACATTGTAAAAACACAATTCGAAATTAAGAAGAATTGAAAATTAAGAGAAAAAAAAACATAATTGCGAGATGTAAACTGCATAATTCTGTTTTAGAGCTAGAAAATCAACATAGTAAAGTCAAAACTGCTTGGTCAATTCGAAATTATAAATCTAAACATTAACGTTGTCCATTCTGTTAGATAAATGGTCAGAAAAAAGCATCCATACATTTCTCACATAAAAGGCCGTGGCATTTCCAATATAGAAGAATGACTTTTAAACTGACTTAACTGTTGAAGAAAGACACCCTATATATAGGAATATCTGTATTAAAGCCCTTTCATTTATTGACAGACTCCATATATGTTCCATAAAAGAGGCAGAAGGATAGAAGAACAATGAGAAAAAAAAAAAAAAAAAGAGACATGAGAAAAGGGTGATAACAGAACTGGTAAAAATGTGATGCATTTAGTTTCCTGTGATCTGTATGTTGTTTCTTCTCTGTCTATTGTTTGTATGTGTTCTTTGTGTGTTTGTGTCCCTAGGCTTCTCTCAGTTGGCTGGGTGAAAAGTGTGATACCCTGGGGTTTTCCCTGCTGTTCAGATCACGCCTTCACTCCCACAATTGGCTCAGAGAAGGATCTTGCACCACGACTGGACCCTCATCCACACCATCTTCCACAAGCCTGAAGCATAGACTGATATTGGCACACACACACACACACACACACACACACACACACACACACACACACACACACACACACACACACACACACACACACACACACACACACAGCCAATAGCCTGGCACAAATGTCTTTAAGTGTCACTGTCTTTCTCTCTTTCTCACATGCATCTACTGTGGTTGTTGGTGATACTGCAGGTATGTGTGTGTGTGTGTGTGTGTGTGTGTGTGCGTGTGTGTGTGTGTGTGTGTGTGTTTGCATGTGAGTGACTGAGACTCTTGCTGTTGACTGTATGTGGACCAGGAGTAACAGTTTTCCATGCAAATGCCAAAACTTTTTTTGTTTTCCCTGTTTCATGAATACTGATAACTAGATATTGCACTTTGCATATTGCATATTCTGCTGCGGATGTTTGTTATGCTAACACTGCTGCTTGTCACTGGGATTATTTGTTTTGGGCCTGTGCTATTCTGATCTGAAAACTGAAACTGAAAATGGACTGTATTGTCCATTCAGAAGGATTCAACAATGCCTTGTGTTTAACAGAAGAAGAAAAAAGTTTAGCGTTGCGGTGGCACAGTAGGTAGTGCTGTCGCCTCACAGCAAAAAAGTCGCTTGTTCGAGCTTCAGCTAGGTCAGTTGGCATTTCTGTGTGGAGTTTGTATATTCTGACCGCGTTCGCTTGGGTTTCCTCTGGGTGCTCCGGTTTCCACCACAGTCCGAAGACATGCGGTACAAGTGAATTGGGTAATGGATGTTTCCCAGAGATGGGTTGCAGCTGGAAATGTATCTGCTGCGTAAAACCTATGCTGTATAAGTTGGCGATTTATTCCGCTGAGGCGACCCCAGCTTAATAAAGGGACTAAGCCGAAAAGAAAATGAATGAGAAAAAACAGTATTGTTTAAACACTGATGAATTGCAATAATGCAATTTGAGATAAATATCAACACCTAAACATTTATGTGTATGACATATGGTATATGATATTCTGCAATAACATTACTTGTACAACGTTTTCATCCGAGTGTATTACTCCACCCACATGACAAGCAGATAAATAAGCTTGCTACAGTTTGACAAATATTGCAGCTGTTGGATAACATAATGTACCTCTGAGGCTTTTTTTAGACGAGAATGTAATTGTTTAGATTGCAACTATGCAGTTTATTTATAAGGATAGTGCCTAGATTAAATATTTATCATTTTGGAGAGAGTGCCTTTGGCGGCCATTAGCCTTTCATAATGAGTAAAGCAAAGATGATTGTGCCACATAAAAAGTCCTAAGAGGAAAAAAAATCTCAGCATTTTCTTTCTGTAACTAAAACTATAGCTGATCAAATCATTATAAAACAGGTAACATTCTAAGTCAATCTCTTTTATTTTTACGTTGTACTGCTGTATTTATACCATAGTAATCTTCTAGTTCTTTGCTTTGCTTTGGCTCTTTTGAATTTAATTATTGTGATTTCCTGATTGCAACAGCAAAGTACTAGGAAATCTCAGAAGACTGATGGCATTTCATGCTGTTCAGCCTTGCAATCTTATAATGTGAGCAAAGTCACCTGTTTTGTCATTATTTTAAACATAACGGTAGAGAATCATTCAAATACTAGCTCTAAAGTGACGTGTTTTTAAGCAACAGTTTCTGCTGTTTTGACAGTCAGCTGCAGTTGTGAATAAATGATGGAAGAAAGTAGTACCTTGTACAAAAAGATTTTGTTTGATGTTCTTTTAATATACTGTATGATTTTGCCACCGATCTGATGTATAAACACAATACCCCACTCATAGCAGCCAACACATGCCTCCCACCAGTGCTGATATATAGCCATGACACACTGCAACTAGTTATGTATTTATATTTATTAAAGAGCCCATATTATACATGAAATAGGGTCATATCTTGGTTGTAAGGGTCTCCAACAACAGTCTAATATGCATGCAAAGTCAAAAAACACTTTCATGGTCTTATAATCTGCATTTATTTTTACCTAATTATCCCAGCGACTCCTGTATGAATCGTCCAGTGATTCATTTGTTCCCAAACCCCTCCTTAGCGCGAAGCTAATCTGCGCTGATTGGACCGATGACAGTCTGTCACGATTGGTCGACTGCCTTCAGTCAGAGAATGAAATGCCCAATAGCTAATCAGCAATATAAAAGTAATCACAGTTCATACGCACTGCATAGTGTAGGCGTGGATTTTAGCTGCCACACACACACACAAACACACACACACCTCTGGACGACAACGCTCCCGCTTCCGCTTCCGCCCGCACCCGCCAGGTTTTAGCCTGAACCCGACCGCTCCCGCTTATATTTAGAATTTCTTGTCCCGGTGCCCGAACCGCCCCGTTTTCTGCCCGCCGCGCCCGATCCCGCTAAAGAGCGGGGGAGAACATAACCGAAAATCACCCAGCAAAACAGTCCAGAGACAGCCAGACAGAGCTCTCTCTCTCTCTCATACGCGCGCACTAACACATACACACAAGCGCCAAGCAGACACACAGGCAGGCAAAGCTCTGTCTCATTCGCATAGCAATATCCACGATATTGCTAGACAGCCCGCTCCTGTCCCAAATTAAACCTGTTACCGACCGCTCCCGCGATTGATTCGGAAATTTATTCCCGCGCCGCAGAAATCTGGCGCGGGGACAGCCGCGGGAATGCAGACCTCTACCACGGAGCTCCGTAAACAAACAGCACGCGTCGCGTTTTTAACGTGACTTTGCACGCGATAAGAGAATATAGCCAGTTAACCTTATACAGTACACGCGGTTACAAGTAACAAATCACAACTAAATACATTTGCAAGCTAGAGTCAATGAGGCAACTTTAATCACACGTACTTACATTTGAGAAATGGAGGAAGAAACTCATCCTGACGTCCATTAGTAAGTTAATCTTTACTGATGCTTACTTTAACAAACGCAGATGAAGTATTCTTTGTAGCCTGTAGTTTCCAGAAGTTTCCAACTGCTTGGTTATAATGCTGAGGTTTCATCTCTGGGTAGAGAATCGATAATGTCCATCTGCAGTGTGACTTCAATCGACCGGCATGTTTGTGTGCGTGTGTTTGTGGGTGTGTGTGTGTGTGTCTGGGTTTCTGCATCAGAGGGCGGGGCCTCAGGTTTGAAATCTCCCGGGTTTGCGCGTGCACGTGAATAACTTGGTTTCGTTCGTACGTCATGGCGAAACACCTAATGAATCGGTATCAAGGCGACTCGTTTGAAGCACTATGAGTCGACTCTTTTATAGATGAATCAACCGTTTTAAACACTGTATTCTTACAGATTTAAGCCTTAGCTGGATACTTCACTTCACTTAGAGCTGTGTTACACACTACATGGAGGGGAATTTTCAAAAACCCATAATATGGGCTCTTTAAATGTTTTACAGCAGCACGGTGGCACAGTAGGTAGCACTGTCGCCTCACAGTAAGAAGGCTGCTGGTTCTGTGTTGAGGTTGTATTTGAGGTTGTACCCGTGTTCAATTGGATTTCCTCCGGGTGCTCCGCTTTCTCTCCACTGTTCATAAACATGCTCTATAGGTGAATTGGGTAAGCTAAACTTTCCGTAGGGTATATGTGTGAATGGGAGTGTATGGCTGTTGCTCAGTGATGGGTTGAAGCTGGAAGGGCATCCACTGTGTGAAATATATGCTCGATAAGTTGGCGGTTCATTCCGCTGTGGCGAACCCCCTGATAATAGAGGCATAAAAGGCCGACTCACACTGTGCAATTTTTCTTTTTTATTATCCTGAACGATTGTAGCATGTCAGATTGCACTAAGATGGCTCCCATGTTGCCCTGTAAGATCTCAGCCGTCACAAAGCCAAAATAAACGACAATGAAGACATGCCAAAAAGCAAAACGTCCCCGCAGTTTGACGACATTCACTCTTTCACTTTTACTTACCTGCTTTCTGAAATGATTCCTCGTAGAAAACATAAACATTCTGTAGTGGTAAGTTTGCACGCGGCATGTCTCAATAATAAATTCAGGACAAATAAAACTGTTTCCCTGCGGTCATTGGAATTGTTGCATGGATCAACAGTATCTGGATGCAGCCTTTGTAATGCAAGCTGAGATTGCATCACTCAGTGATGCAATGTCAGACACAATGCGCTCAAATGGAGCGAGTGACTTCACTGTGAGGGGTAGGATTAGGGGTGGGCTACGATGAGCCTATTAAAAAACATTGGATGCAGCCCAGATTGCACTGCACCAGCTCTGCGTCCAGAACCTTCTCGCATGGATTGAGTCATCAAATTCTAAGCTCCTATTGGTTCTTGGATTGAGGAAAAATCTGATCGCAATGGGCATCGTCTGTGAACATGTCAAACCAATGATCAAAGATCGCCAATTTTAGCCTTGGATTTCACAAATCTTTTAGAATTTCACAATTTTGTCTCGGATGACAAATTCACGGCTGAAATTTCAGTGTGAGCAGGGCTTGAGCTGAAAAAAAAATGAATGGATGAATTATTGAAAAAAAATATTTTATTTATTGTCCTATTTATTGTTTAACCGGCATTTAATTTTATTTATTGTAATTTATGTTATATAGTTCTATGCATATGGTCAATTTTAAGCTTGTGATTGTAAAAAAAAATAAAAAATAAAAAATAAGATACAATTTTCTTGAAATTTATTTTACTTTTTTATCATCATTTTTTTTCCGTGCTTCTATGCACTCTGTGTTCCATTAAAGCTTCCATTAAAGACTGCACAGCACTCAATGTTCTCTCCTGACAAATGAGAGATAATCTTTAAAGTACATCATACAGAGGTCAATAGTCGCTTCATACCTTATTAGAGCAAAACCTCAGAAATCACGGCCACACAGCTGATCACTGACCATCTGCTGCATTTCAGCAACAAAAACAAGACGCCACAGCAACGGTCAGGGCACACAGCTTTTATCAGTTTTCCAGGAAACAAGTGTTTCCAGGAAGTGGAAAAAGGCGCTACGCTTTCCAGCAAATTGCAGATTCACGTATCAAATCTGCAGTTCACAGAGTTCAGATTTTTAGATGCACATAAACACTCTCAATTTGTGCCAATAAGCTGCTTTTTCAAAGTTATGCCAATCTTTTAGATGTACTCCTCTCTAGACTTCATGTTTATAAAAGCGAAGCGGTGTCTATCACGAAGCAGGTCGATCAGACAACCCCTTATTTTTTGACTGTAAATGGGCAGCTGTTTGCCAGAATAAGCTGATAGTCTAAAGTCAGGTAATGTAAATCTACCGCCTCGCTGAAGGGTAATATTGACACAGAATCCAAGGGTAAAAACCGCACACAAGGGCTCAGGGATGGAATTCTAGACAAACAGTATCATGCCAAGCTCAAACTATTTCTGAATTTCACTTTTTTCCCAAGTTTTAAAGGTCTAAAAGAATATGCACTTTTAGATTTAAGCTTAATATTTGCCGAGCACAAAAGTGAAGAACAGAAGGAGAAATAATCAAGGATGAATAACTTTGACAAGCACTCCGAGGGGCTGCTTGGGGATATTTGACAGTTATAATTAGATTTGTTGGAAAAAGAGAGAAAGGTATGATAATGATTCTTCCTGAGACCAATGACAAGAGATAACAGTTCTGCAGTTTTTTTTTTTTTTTTTTGTCACCATTAGATTTGTTCTCATATTCACAAAAAGAACAGTTGCATTTCCGGTCACATTATAGGGAACACAATCAACATCTGTGATTAGTTCAGTTATTAAGCTTTGTGAACATTTTGATGTTAGATAGCAAACAGATTCACGTTTGCATGGAATAATTGAAAATGTGCCAGGGCGTCGGTATCTGATTTATTAATCTCTTGTTGGAATTGTTTGTTGAGTATAGCTGCAGGCAGACTACATTGATGTCAGAATTAGTTTACTGTGTTTTTCGCAACAGTGGCCTCCTGGGCAAAAATCCAGGTAAAAGCAGAAACTCAAACCATCGCTCTGTAGGTAATGGGGGGAGATGCTGTAAACGTTTTCAAATGAAATCATGGTCTCCTCGTGGAATACATGAACAAAATCACTAACTGAGAAATTGAAATGATAGGCTACAAGACTTATGGCCACTTTCAAAATAATCATTGAATATATTATGCCTAGGGCTTTGCATTAACATCCATTCAGCAGTGGTTTTCAGCAGCGCTGCATAACATTGCTTATTTTGATGTAGAAGGTTACATTTTCAGTTGGGAAAGTAAAGTGTGCCTTTGTTAAATTGTGCGCCGTTATATAAGAATCAACCCACCAAAGTGGCAATCATTGAAATTTTGAAGAGAATTATTCAGATTTTTTTACTTGAAGCTGCTACAGTCTGTAAGAGAGACTCAATCAACTCACAAAACAGACACTGCAGTATAAAAAGTTCTTATATTTTTAACACATACCAGAGCCTAAAGTGATACAGTGATATCTGTAATCATTTAAACACCTTTTCTCTCTCTCTTTCTCTCTTTTGGACAATTCTTTGTAACCCCTAGAGATGGTTGTGAGTGAAAATCCCAGTCTACCTAACAGTTTCTAAAATACTCAGACCAGCCCGTCTGACACCAACAATCATGACATGTTCAAAGTCCCTTATGGCCCATTTCTAATGACTCGTACTGTATGGTACGGTACGGGTTGGTATAGGTCACCTTTACCAGGCTTTTGTTTCCACTGCTAAAAGGGTACCAATAGTATTCTTTTGGTGGAAATGTTGTACAACAGAAAGTTTCAGTCGACATCATTCTCACTCGATAAAATGTCTACAGTAAAGTTGTACTGGCAGTTCACATATTAAATGAGAACTCTTCTCACAAAACAGATGCTTTATACACATAAATATTTGTCAATAAATGTTCATTGCTAACCTCTCTATGAACATGATTTGATTATAACAATGATGGTGTAAAACAGCCTATCTGCAATTATATACAATAGAAGTCAGAATTATTAGCCCCCCTTTCATTTTTTTTTCTTTTTTTTTAAATATTTCCCAAATGATATTGAACAGATTCAGGACATTTTCACAGTATGTCTGATAATTTTTTTTCTTCTGGAGAACGTCTTATTTTTTTTATTTCAGATAGAATAAAATCAATTCTTAATTTTTTTAACACCATTTTATGGACAAAAGTTTTAGCCCCTTTCAGCTATTTTTTATTTTTTTGACTGTCTACAGAACAAACCACCATAATACAATAATTTGCCTAATTACCCTAACTTGCCTAGTTAACCTAATTAACCTCGTTAAGCCTTTAAATGTCACTTTACGCTGTATAGAAGCGTCTTGAAAAATATCTAGTCTAATATTATTTACCGTCATCATGGCAAAGATAAAATAAATCAGTTATTAGAAATGAGTTATTAAAATTATTATGTTTAGAAATGTGTTGAAAAAAATCTTCTCTCTATTAAACAGAAATTGGGGAAAAATAAACATGGGTTCTAATAATTCAAGGGGGCTAATAATTCTGACTTCAACTGTAACATAAATAAATAAAAAAATAATAATAATAAATAAATGCAGCACATATGAACACATAGAGACCCTTAAAGTCTCCAATATGTTACCAATTACAGAAAAAAAACTACACACAACATACATTTAGTCTTTATTTAGTTTAAAATACAGCACAAAAAAAGCCCAGACAGAGCAATCCTCTCATCTGTATCTTTAATCTTCACAGCACAGTTAGCCTCTGTTAGACAGTAAATCCATCATTTCCAGTTCATGGCAGTCCAAAAGGTGATGACAATAATTAAACAAGGCAGTTTGTACATTTTTTTAGGTTGCAAATAAGAAGCATTTGCTGCTGGCTTTTTTTTTTTTTTTTTTTTTTGACCTCCTTTGCTTTTTCACAAGTCAGTCAGGTGTCTATCCCTTTCTGAAAGCATAGAATTCCAGAAACACTCCAGTAATCACGAACGCATTATAAATATGAGCTCAATAAATTCAATATTTCGAATATAGATGCGCACGCAAGCTCTCTGGAGAAAGTGAAACTGCTCACACTTTTTTTTTAGATTGGCTTGTAAAACAACAACAGGACACAGCAGATTTTGTTCTTTTTGGCTTTGTGGCTGTTTATCAAGACGTTTGTTTGAGCTCTGGTTTGAATATTTATATTGAATATTTAGCTCTGGTTGACCATCTCTCGTTATTATATACATTTTTACGGTGTAATGTCTTGGCTGTGTATTTAAAACATGGCAGTTTCTTTGTTTTCATTCTGGCTTGTTCATGAGCGAGTGACGTATCTCTGTAAAACATAAGCATTCAGTTGTCCGTCTATCTCTGCCTTTTGGTACACTTTTGCTGTGCTAGGTACAGTTTGCAAACTGATGCTATGTGATTGGCCAGCCTGATCTCACGAGGAAATGTAAGTATTTTACGTTTTGTCAGTTTAGTGGCTAATTTGTACGAATTCGTACAAGTTTAGACATATACCAAAATGTATGATTTTAAAAAGAAGGCGTGGCACCCAACTCCACCCCTATCTAGGGTTGAGTACCGAAACCTTTGGAACCGGTATGTACCAGACTGAATCAGCATATGAATTTCGGTGGCTAATTCCGGTGCCACTGTTGCTGTGACAAGAACGTAAAACAGCTCATGCACCAGAGGCGTCGCTCGGCGCGCACAGCTCCATGCATTTTAGAATTTGCAAGTCAGCGACTGTCCACGGTGCCCAGCCACGATTCATGACTGTTCATATTTCTGCCGCACCACAGAGCCCAATCTGAATAGTTTCATTTTAAATAACATGCGAATGTGCACGTTTGGTGTGTGATACTATCAACTGTCATGTGTGCGCCGTGTCGCGGCTCTGAGCGGCACATCCAATGTGTTAAGAAGCATAAAGAGGTGCATCAAAGGCACACATAAGTGTTTGTTGTATCACACCATATTTAAATATTCAATTTTAAACAGCTTTTATCATACGAATGTCATCAATGTCAGCGTTTGTTATTGTAGCTTATAGAAGGCAAAGCGCGCAGTATTGATCATGCGGTGAGCAACTTACTTAATCAACACGCATTATCCCATTCATCTAATTTGCTAACTAAGCATTCTAAAGGATGATTATATTTTACAAACAAGGATTCTGACACACCAACATGCAGCAGATGCTTTAGAAAAATTGCGTGTAACAGGGGAAACACATCAAACTTATGAAATGTAAGGGCTCATGGAATCAACTTAAAGAAGATGAATGGACTGTCTTTGACAGCTTGTGATCTGGCACTTTCAGTGAGTACGTTTACATGGACACCAATACTCTGTTTTTTTTTTGATTTAGACAACTCTCTGATTACGTAAACAGTGATTTTTGATTATCTTAAAGGACCACAGACAGAAACTGCGGAGAAAACATTTATAGGCTGGTGACGCAACGATGTTACTAGATCTATGTGCTATAACATGTAACTGGGAATCATGAATGTAACATTCAAAAAGCAACTCCTGTAAACACCAGAATCATATTATTGTCTTTTTCAGATTAAAGCAAATTATTAGATCACTAATGTCCCTGTAAAAGTAGTCACAAGACCCAAACCCAGAAAGGTGTTCGCTGATTTTAATTACAGCCTTTCCACAGATTTGTAGTAAGGTAATGTAATGTTAATAGGATATTGCAAATCCTCTAAAATAAATATATTAATGCCATTCAAATATATAAAATATGAATTGATGTTTACTTTAAACTTATCATAAATATATATTTATATTGTTCAATTATACTGATTTATTTATATATATATATATATATATATATATATATATATATATATATATATAGCATTTTTTAAAAAAATATTCAAAGTTCAAAGTATACATGTGTGTAAATATTCATTAACAAGATTGTGTAAGTAAAGTGCAATGTATAAAACATACTAGCCATTGATGAAACATCATTTTACATTAAAATTGCACATTATGGTCATCATGCATAGTTACAGTATAAAGTACAGCCTCCTCCATCAGAATAATAAAGACTAAAAATCCCATTAAAGTCTGTTTGTGTCTTCAAAGAGTAACATTTCAAGAGTGAAGATAGAGTCGACCTCCAGTCCTGCCGTCACATTGTGCTTTTCACATTCCCAGCACATTGCAACAGCTTCAAATGTCACATTCTAAGAGACGTCCAAGCACATGCCTAATTAGTCAAATCTTTTGCCTGTGGCACATTTAAACAAATCAGTTTGAATCCAGTGATGACCCTGCTGAATTCAAAGAGATATTAAATAAAATGCAAGTTCAAAGACTTTATATTTCCGGAAGGAGAGAGATAATGGCGTTCAATATTCAATATGTATCTCGCTCTGTTACGGAGCCATGCATGAAAATTACATTTTTTGGGTGGAATCTCATTAAAAATGTTCACTGTTGGAACACATCAATTAGTCAAGAACTAATAATCTCAATTTACAGCACATTCAGTGTTTGTGAAGGTGACAGAAGTTTAGATTATGGAAAAGCCCATTTAAAAAAAAAAAAAAAAAAAGACAAAACAGCCCTGAAATGATACTATTATTATTACACTTAATTATGCACCTGTTATGTCCATTAAAAACATCATTTATGGGCAATAATTCAACTGTGGCTCATTTCATGGGGTTGGCAGGAGTGCAGCTGGCTAATATGTGAATTCTATGTCAGGTCACTATTGCGTCAAGCACTAATTGCATTTCTCCCACTCATGATCTTGCGTGTATTTCATATGTGATCAAACACATATGGAATCAAAGGCCTTCAATATAGCAGACCTTGGCAGGATTATGGGAATGAGGGAAACTGTCATTTGAGAATGACTTTGGTCTGCCAATTAGGCTCATTTTCTTAAACCTGGATTTTGGCATGTTCTGGAATAAACAAAGGATGCCATTTCCAGAGCCCTGACTTCTATGATGTGGAAAATCATAATGTATTGCGGTAATGTTAATGTCAGAGAATGTGGCTCAGATTAATTTGATAATCACAAAGTAGAAATACACTAAATTCAAGTTTACTTACATCATTTCTTTTTTTTTTTTTCCTACCATGGATGTCATTGCTAATTGTTTAATTTAGTTTAGTTTGGTTTAAACTTTATTGTTCGCTCTGCTTGGCACAGAAAGGAAAATTGTTTTTAACACTGGATCTAGGACAACAACTGCATAGATGCAGCAATACAACAATCACACAATAGAAAGACTCATCAAGACAAAAAACATAAGTTAAAAACTTAAAAAACAAATTAGCCCCATACATATTACTGCATATCATTCTGAAACAGCCACCGCATTCACTTGAAACAGTGATCGTATTTAAAACAACTCCAATTGACATGAATTACTTTTTTATAAGCTTTCTTTGGAGTTTAGGGATTCCTGACCTGATGGTAACACTTCAAAAGCTGAGTTAAGGGGATGTGTATTACCTTTAAAAATTGCAATTGTTTTTTTTTGTTTTTTTTTTTTCATAAAGGCAGTTAAATAGAATCTGCAGCGACTGTTGTTTTTAACCAGTTATCATATTTGCTTGATTAATAATTTGTGATTATTTATTCTATTGTTTAGGTGTTGTGTAACCAAACTATGAAACAATGTTTTGTTTGAGAACACTCTCTCTCAATGATCTATATGCCATGTTTAAAGTATGTGAACTAACATTAAAACTTCTCAACTTGGGAAAGAGACTGAGGTTTTGACTTGCCTTCTTATAAACAGCCTCTACATTACAATCCAAATTCAGTTTATTGTCAATAATTGTGCTTACATTCTTAAAATTTGAGACCTGCTCTATTAGTTTTCCATTTATCATGACTGGTTTATAAGTCCAGTATCTACTGCTCTTGTTTGACTGACATAGCTCTTTTGTTTTTTCCAATATTAAGATGTAATGAACTTTTGCAAAACAAATCTTTAATAATATTAATATATTTAAAATGTATTTATTCATTTTCTGGGCGAGGCAGTGGCACAGTAGGTAGTGATGTCACCTCACAGCAAGAAGGTCGCTGGGTCACTGGTTCGAACCTTGGCTCAGTTGGCGTTTCTGTGTGGAGTTTGCATGTTCTCCCTGCCTTCGCGTGGGTTTCCTCCAGGTGCTCCAGCTTCCCCCACAGTCCAAAGACATGTGGTACAGGTGAATTGGGTAGGCTAAATTGTCCATAGTGTATGAGTGTGAATTTGTGTATAGATGTTTCCCAGATATGCGTTGCGGCTGGGGGTCCGCTGCGTAAAAAACTTGCTGGATAAGTTGGCGGTTCATTCCACTGTGGTTACCCCGGATTAATAAAGCAACTAAGCCGACAAGAAAATAAATGAATTAATTGATTTTCTGTTTGGCTTAGTCTCTTTATTAATCTATGGTCACCACAGCCGATTGAACTGCCAACTTATTGGTTTTGATAATGATTTTCATTATTATTGCTCTGCAATTCATTATATATATATATATATATATATATATATATATATATATATATATATATATATATATATATATATATATATATATATATATATATATATATATATATATCGAAAAATATGGGATAAAAGGATAATACATATTCTTGAGGTAACCCTATATTTAAAACAGGGCAGTCACACATAACATTATTAACACAGACACAATGTTTTTTTTTTTTTTTTTTTTAATTTAATTTATTTATTTATTTATTTATTTATTTATTTATTTATTTATTTATTTATTTATTTGTTTGTTTGTTTGTTTGTTTGTTTGTTTGTTTGTTTGTTTGTTTGTTTGTTTATTTATTTATTTATTTTTGGATCCATACAATCAACCAACTGCTTACTTCTAAATTATGAGGACTTATAAAAATAAGTTTTTGTTAAAGAGTATTAAAGGCAGCTGTGAAATCCATAAAGCGTATTCTAACATATGTATTCGTACTAAGTAGATGATGTTAAACTTAATTCAAAGTGTAAGAGAGGCTATCACAGTGTTCTGGTTGACCATATAGGCAAACTGCACCATCCTTTAAAATATCCTCTTTTGTGTTCAACATAAAATAAACACATAAAGGTTTGGAACAATTTGAGGGTGAGTAAATGATGAGTAAATTTTCATTTTTGGTTAAACTGTCCATTTAACACAAAAATGCTGTAAATAGAAAGTCTGTCAAAAAAGAAAATAACAATAATAATATTAAAATACTAAAAAATAATAAAAACAGAACGTATTCACAGCTGAATTTTCATTAGTCATTATGCAATGTCACATTCTTCGGTGAGACATGATCCTTCAGAAATTACAACAATATCTGGATTTGGCACTGATATGACCGACTGTTTTTTTGGTACTGAGTCAAATGGTTCTTGCTAAGAATAATAATGACCTTTTTGTTCATATCTGTGTTAAAACTGAAATAAATGTTTATAAAAACTTCAAAGCATCAGTAACAATCTACTTGAAAAATTAAGAAAAATATATATTTAAACATCATGTCTTTATTGACTTTTTTTATCCGTTTAATTATCTTGGGAATATGTGTATGGGCAGATAGATGTGTGTATGTATATATACAGACGGACGGACGGACGGACGGACAGACAGACACAGACACAGACAGACAGACAGACAGACAGACAGACAGACAGACAGACACACAGACATATAGACATATAGACAGATAGACAGATAGATAGATAGATAGATAGATAGATAGATAGATAGATAGATAGATAGATAGATAGATAGATAGATAGATAGATAGATAGATAGATAGATAGATAGATAGATAGATGGATGGATGGTCCATGGATGGATGGATGGATGAATGGATGGATGGATAGATTTCACATATTAGAATACTGATGAGATATAATTAAGATATAATTCGGTAAAGCACAGAAAGGAAACATAATATCGGACACCCAACACAATAAATAAGAGAGGGCCATACAACTACCCCCCTTTAACTGCTCAGCACATAAAGGAAACTCCAGTGATATATGGGGTCTCTGTTGTGGTTTGGCTTATCTGACATGGACTGAGGGAATGCATGCAAATTGGTGCAGTGCACATGTATTTGGTGCAGGGAGAATCTCTTTGTGTAAGGCTTGTTTTGTCTGGGTTCTGTTCAGCACCACGGACAGCGGTTTATAAACTGGTCTAATGAGTGCCTGGAATGAATGTGAATGTCACAGCGGGGGGTAGAAACAGGGACAAACTGCACCAAAACACCAGATTTGAGGAAAATTGGGTGCATTGTGAACCTAACTGTCTCTGCCGTAGTGGCATAGTTCTGTTCCTCCTTTCTGAAAACAACTCACAATTTAAAAACAGAAGAAAAAGAAGCACACACACACACACACACACACACACACACACACACACACACACAGAGACACACACACACACTAACACACACACACGCACACGCACACACACACACACGCACACACACACAGACACACACACACACACACACACACACACACACACACAAACACACACACACACACACAATTGTTTTGCCATTTGTTTAAGACATGTTTGAGCTTCTTTCCTGTTGAATATGGGATAATATTTTAAATAACTGTGGAAACTAGTAACCATTGACTTTCATAATATTTTATTTTTCATTTCCATTAGTGGTTTCTTTAAAAAAACTTGTCATTGTGTGTTTAAGGTAATGAATGAATGGATGAATGAATGAATTAATGAAGGTCAGTATAGTTTATAGTATAAGTTTAACTCATAGTATAAGTTTTTACACAACGGGTGCCCTTCCAGCTGCAACCCATCTCTGAGAAACATCCACAAACACACACTCATACACCACGGACAATTTAGCTCACCCAATTCACCTGTACCACATGTCATTAGACTGTGGGTGACAACCTGAGCACCCGGAGGAAACCCACGCGAAGACAGGGAGAAGATGCAAACTCCACACGGAAACGCCAACTGAGCCAAGGTTCGAACCAGCGACCAAGCGACCTTCTTGCTGTGAGGCGACAGCACTACCTACAGCCCCACTGCCTCACCCAGGAAAGGAACACACAAATAAAAAAGTTTATTAACATAAAATGAAGTGGATTTGACTGAGTACATTTTTATTTTGAGGTAAATTAAACCTTTTAAAAGAAAGTCCACCCAAAAAATGTACTACTAGATTTTACACCTGCTGGTTATTCAAGTTGTAGGAAACTTTTTCTTCAGTAGAAAGTTGTTTTTTTATTTTTTACCATCAGGTATTCATATAATGCAAGTCAATAATAATGTCAGTTTTTCAGTGAACTTTCCCTTTAAGAAAGTTGACTAAAAGGATAATTCCAATTACGTCACAAAAGGCACTTCCATCAAAATACCAAGGCATATAAAACATAATACCCCTCACGCAAATCATTCAAAACGCTAAGCTATGTTCTTTTATGAAGCCTATTCCTCTTTAGATGGAGCTGTATTTCAACCCTATGTTGCCGTCAGTGTTTATGTTACAGCATCAGGCCTTCACCAGCTTCCTTCATTTGTAACCAAAGTCATTTCTAAAGCATAACAGCCTTCACTATGTGTCCAATGCTGGATGAATAGGTCTATGAATACACAGTTTATGGTGCAAGTCAGTAAGTGTTACTCTCCTGAAATGTCAGGCATAGGTCATAGCCCACTGTGAAAAATCTCAATGGTTGGGAAATCGGCCTTTACAGACTAGAAAAAATGCTCTTTCACCCACCCAAAAAATACAGCGGACTGATTTGTTGGCCTTTTGAATGAGTTGCCTGGCCCTCTGCACAACTTCATCATGGGACTGTTTGCCTGTCATGGCTCACTGCTGAGCTGCTCGCTTCTCTGACCTTGAGAAGAGAAGTTTCCACATGCAGAGACCATGGGATTCAACACAGAGCGCACAGACAACATTTAACTGTCGCAATGGGAGTAAGCATAGCATAATGTTACTCTATTCTGAAAAAAGGCAAAATTACAAAGAAATGTTGCACTTAAAGAAAAAAAAAAAACGATACACATGGAAAACTTTCAAGGTAAACAAATGTGAATAATACTGGGGATGTCCCGATCAGGTTTTTTTCTCGAGTCTGAGTCTGGGTCATTTGAATTTGAATACCAAAACCTGATCCAATACAGCATAAAAAAAACTAATAAAGAAAAGCAAAGCAACAGAGCCAGGATGTTCCTTATTTTATTTTATTTTATTTATTTTTTATTCACCTTTTTTTTAACTTTCAACAACTCTTAACCGATAACATTCAGAGCCCTTATGTGAGGTAGTTTGAACACTCAAATAATAGCTAACGTCAATTCTTCACTTTTGGACTTTAAAGCAACAATAAAAAAAAATAAACAAATAAAAAAATCTAATATAAAAGCAAATAGCACCTTAACTTAAAATACCTGGCAGGCAATCCCAAGTTTACACATCTCTCAGTTTGCTATGGCAATGTTGTCGTCATCAACTTTAACATACCTCCAGATCGCAGACCTACTCGCACTTTCCGCTTGAAGCTTCTTCTCTGTTCTACTCTTCCAGCATTTAACCAATAGCGTCTCTGCAACAAAGTGATGCCATGCCACATGCATTGATGTTTTTGTGTGAAGCAAAGAAAAAGGCCTAACTCTGTGCCACCATGTAAACATAGATGAGTTCAAAAAAGTAATAAAAATATAATTTATTCATATATAGGATTGGCCAGCTCAGTTACCAGAAATAAACAATATTGAGCATTTCTGGGGTAAGATGAAGGAGGCTTGGAAGATGAACCCAAAGACTCTTGATGAACTCTGGGAGTCCTGCAAGAATGCTTTCTTTGTCATTCCAGATGAGATACAGTCCTCCAAGCACATGGGATTCATACAATATATATATATATATATATATATATATATATATATATATATATATATATATATATATATATATATATATATATATATACGGGGGTTTGGGGGGGGGGGGGGGGGGGGGTTGGTTGTTGCGTAGTGAAGAGCGGTGTTGTCGCGCGCGTTCTGATCAGCTGTGTTGTTGCGCGTGTACTCAAGAGCGGTGTTGTCGCGCGCCTACTGAAGGGCAGGACCAAGGGTGCGCCGCGTCGCGGGGGCACTTTTGATCATTTTGGAAGGGCACTTTCTATCCATGACTAAAAAGGGCATGTGCACTGCACTGGTTGAGCCCAATGTGTGCACATGGCTGTATATATATATATATATATATATATATATATATATATATATATATATATATATATATATATGTTTTTTTTGTTTTGTTTTTTTAACCTCGCCATGACTTCTTATTTTATATTGAACAGTATTTCTCTTAAGTGACAAGAATTTTGTCTAAACAAAGTCAGGCCTTTCAGTCCTAATAAATAACTATAAATGGAGGCATGATCATATTTTATTGTGGTAAAATAAGCGTAGAGGCCTCTGCTTTTCATATGAGCCACTTATGATACCAAATGATCAACTAGAAGTGAAGTTATTTTTTGTCGTTCCTAAAACTTGGACTTTTGTTAGGAAGGGTAGGAAGAGTTCAAATGCAAAAGCTTCAGGCTGTCTGAAAATTTATTCTAAGATTTGTATTTTTCTCACTCTCCTATGCTTATGTTCAGCTATTTCATTTTTAAAGGTATTGAAATAACCTATGATTTGCCATGAATGTGAAATTACTGAACCTACACACAAGAGCCTGAGATAAATGCTCCTTTTAGAAGAAAATTATTCATGCCAACTGCCTCATTCTGCATGACCACTTCCCCTTATGCAACAAATACAATTAAATACTGCAACAACAAGTTCCCTTTCTGGAGAGGAACTGCAATGCTATGTGGAAATGTCCACTATGGGGATTTCATCTTGATCTAATAATCTGAAAGAGTATAAATGGGCCAATGAAATGCCAATGAGTTGGCAGCATCAGCATGCACAGCTGGTGCTTCTTATAATCAATTTGGAATATAAGTGCAACGCGTGCCAAACTGAGGCATCATTTTCGATTCAGATCCTTTCACAAAGCTTCTGAGAGAGTCAATGATCGACTAGATAGGTGTATGTGAAGGATGTGAAAAAGGCAAGATCTTATAAGCCTGCCATCCCTTTCTTTTCGGAAGTGCACTGTAGGCACACACAGTCTTGGAGGGCACCTTTCTCTGCCCGATCTGCGTACACCTCCTCCCTCACCACACTTGATGGTGGAGCAGCCAGTGGGTACGAGTCAATTCCCCAGATTTAGAGTGCCAGTGCCTGCCCGTGTGGTGCCTCTTCCTGGTGGAGTCAGCCTCGTCTAACGTCCAAGGCATGTAGGTAATCTGCCTCCCTCGGAGCAAGAGCTCACACAATTGCGGGCCAGGCTGCTTCCACTCAGCATGCAATGGCCACCTTCCAGCGCTGTGTTGACAACTTTTGCTTTCTTAACTTGCCCATATCCCAGTCTGGTCTGCTCGGCGACATCATTGGTGAATTCACCTAGAAATTTACAGCAGTGCAGTTGGATAAGATGGGCAGTCATCTATCGGCAGGCACGAAAGACCGCTTCCCCCCACCAAACCATCCACATCCACTGATTCTCGCCGAGGGTCCCCGCCTGCAAGAGCTGCTCTGCCTCTGTCTGTGCCTCCAGCCAAGTTCTAGCACCAAGCACTTCACTGGCAACCAGCACTCCCCGCCCTAGGCCGCTAAGTCTGGTAAACGGCCCGTGAAGCACCCCTGAGAGGGAACTTGCTCTTTCCCCAGTAGGGGGCCAGGCTCTTCATCCAACGGCGCTAAAAAAGTGACATAAAAAAACCCCTCTTTTGCCAGTAATTCGCAAGGTGTGGAAGCACAGTCTCCCTTCTCCCACACTTCCAGCCCCTCCTCCAGGGCCTGGGTATGAGGTGAGAGTTAGTCTCTCACCTCCTGCACTTCTGTGGGATCCCATCGCTCATTGGATCAGCACTCTCACTCTGCGCTGCCCCACTGCAGGTACTTCAGCGATCGTAGCACTGAAGCCATTAGCGAAGGCTCTGCCTGCCTGGTTTGCACAGGCCAGCCTTACCCTGTGGCTCATATGCACAGACTTGCCAATGAGATTAAATTTGCAAAACGGCCTCCCAAGTTCACAGGTGTGTACTTTACCAGGGTCAGCCCTGTTTCCGCCCCTGTCTAGCACGAGGAGATTGCTGTCCTCCTGGCAAAGGATGAAGTGTAGCCTGTCCCTCCAGCCAGGATGGAAAGTGGATTTTAGATTTGCGCATTTTAAACCACTGTTTTCACAAGCTTTCTTTCAAAATGCTTACACAGAAACACATCCTACTATGCATTTGTCCTCAGGATTGATCTGCAGGAATAGACCTGAAGATCTATAAGTTTAGTCTTCATACTAGTATTAGTATTAGTCTGGTCTAGTATTTCATGTGTCTATACTTCCACGCCACCGTCTGTTTCTGCAATTTGCATTTGAAGGTCTAACCTGGCAGTATAAGTCCTCCCCTTTGGGCTCTCTGTCTCTGCGGGTTTTCACCAAGCTCACGGAGGGTGCCCTAGTGACCCTCTCGATTGGCTGATTAAGCGCTCACAGGATCTATTGATTGACCTATTGAGGTTTCAGGACAAGCAAAAAAAAAAACAAAAAAAAAAAAACAAGCTTGCCCCCATGAAGAACATCTCTTTTTTTCTGGTTGGAGCTTCACTCAATCACTATGACAGTGCACCTCCCTCGAGAGTGTGCCCAGCTAAAGCTGACCTGTCTGAGAGAGTTTGGCAAAAAAAAAAAACTGTTTTCCCACTGATACTATTTCAAAGGCTCCAAGAGCATGTGGCATTCGTAGTCGCGGTCTTGCCGCTCGGGTGCTCCATGTGAGAAAGTTTTAGCATTGGCTTCACGAACAGGTTCCAAGACGGGCATGGCATGTAAGCGTGCAAGGGGTGACTGTCACTCTACTGTGTCACTCTGCCCTCAGCCTCTGGAAGGACCCTGATCACACAGATACTATGTAAAGTCAGGGGGTACTAGGAACAGGTCTATTTGTTGCCCCTCTCTGGTTCAATTGGACCTGTATTTCAACTCTCCTCTTGATGGCCTCTCACTGGCACATCCCCTGGAAGAAGCTTCTTCTCTGTCACAGGAGGATTTAGGTGACCTACTGATTAGGTAGTTAACACCATCACTCAGGCTGGAGCACCCTCTACGAGGCAAGTCTATGCCCTGAAGTGGAGTCTATTCACTGACTGGTATCTTTTTTTTTCTCAGAGAAAGACTCTAAACATGCCATATCAGTGTGATGCTCTGCTCCTTCAGTTGGCTGGAGCTAAGGCTGTCCTGTCCGCACTGAGAGGTTCGCATTACAATCATTCTTGCTCTGAGGATGCAGCGATGGCGGCACGCTGGAAAAGCATAGCCTCATCATCCAGTTCTCAGAGGCATGAGACGTGGATAATAATTCTATCCTGTTCCCCTCTCATACCAAGTTTGAGATCTCTTTTAGGAGAGGTCTGCTCGATCACTCGACTCAGTACCTTTAAGATTTCTGTCCAGGTAGACAGCACTGCTGGTCGCGTTAGCATCAGTCAAGTACGCGAGTACCTGGAGGCAGTTTTGGTCAGCGAAATGTGCCAGCGCTTTGGGCTGGCCCACTCATATGTTTTCCTGAGACCCCAGCCCACCTAGGTGCAACAAGGTTCCTGCAGCATTCTTTTTAGAACCTGCAAACGCTGTCCACGGAGGAGGCAGACCCAGCCCCTTTATTGCTGTGTTCAGTAATTGCATGCATATTAGGTGAGCCGATTCCCTCACATGTTCTGGAAAACCCTGGTGAATGAGGAAAGTTAGGTGTTAAAGACTTGCTATGCCTTTCTCTCTAACACAGAGATATGTGTGCTTTCTCGCTTTGTCAGTTGAGTTCCCCACTTGGCAAACTCTGCAGAGTTCCACTGAGGCCCCCAGCATCTGACTCGGAGGTCAAAGCTGTGTTCCTTCACCATAATGATTGCCCCTTAGCTGTTGGGCGTGGAAGGCTCTTCAGCTAGAATAGGATGCCTCAGCTTGGCATGCGTTGTGCTTATATTTCAAATTGAGTGTAAATAGCGCCAGCTGTGCACGCTGCCGCTGCCAACTCATTGACATTTCATTGACCTGTTGATATACGGATGAAATTCCCATAGTGAAAGTTTCCATATAGCACTTCTGTCCCCCACCCATATAGCACTTCTGTCCCCCACCCCCCAAAACATTCTCAAAATCCATTCATTCAAGTGAAACACATTTCATACACTACTTTTAAAATTTTAAAAGTAGTGTATGAAATGTGTTTTACTTGAATTAATGCATATTGAGAATGTTTTTCATTAAAATGCTTTTAATGATGAATGCACATTGCTTCTCTCTGGGCACAAGAGTCACCTTGCTGCAACTGTATTTGCATATTTATTTATTCCATACCATATTCAGCCATCTCAGCACAATTTGCCATTATTTTCAAAATTAGTCTTTTAACACAAACTTACACTTAAATGCACTGAACAGCAAGAGGATTTATTTGAAAGAAGTTTGCGACTCACTGGAGTTGAATTAATGTTGTTCATTGCATTAGTTTAATTGAAAAATAGATGAACATTCTGTATATAAATGAAGGCATAATTGTATTTTAATATAGTGATATATACAGTAAGCAAATCTATTTAAATATATATATATATATATATATATATATATATATATATATATATATATATATATATATATATATATATATATATATATATATATATATATATTTTTTTTTTTTTTTTTTTTTTTGTCAAAATCAATTCTGTCTATGACATCTCTCTTGCTTTCACATGCACATACATGTGGAAGCCTCTGCCAGGAAGCAGGGAGACTCAAGAACAATATTAAACCAGTCTATGGACCATGCAATTTCAATTACCAAAGAGAATCAAAAAGCTGAAAGGAATTCAAATTGATTCCTCCCCAAAAAAAGAAACTGGGTCTCAGAGACTGAATTTGGAATCAGATATATTGTTTTTGTGGAGGCTTATACAACCCATTTACAGACAGACTTTTATATATTGCATTAGAGGTATTAGCTGTGTCTAAAACTGCTCCCTATGCACTATCCAGTGTATTGACATTGCAAAACATGCAATGTGGAACAGCAATGCCAGCAGAGAGCAACCATTGCAATGACAACTGGCAATATAACAATATTAACATATTTGCTAGGGTCTTTTCCTGATAGTATTCATACCATCCCTAGGAACTTTAATTGACACAGTCTACAAAATCATCAATTGGAGGATGGACGCCTGTTTTTTTTTCTTTTTTTTTTTCTTTTTTTTTTTTTTTTCATGATAAACCAGTTACAATTAGACATTTAAGTTACATGACTGATTAAAATAATTTCTATGTAGACATATCAGCAACTGGAACAAAGATAAAACTGGATAAAGACGAGCTCCTGGTCCTTGACCTTCCCACCTGTTTCGATCCACTGGTATAACTGGCACATCGAGTGAATAAACGCCTCGACCGTCGCAAAAATCTCTCCTGGTCCTCACCTGTGTTTACTTCCCCTCATCCGGGTCCTTCCCTTCTGACGTCACTGCATGACACAAAGCCCATGCAACGGGAATCCATGCACCTCTACCAAGCGGAGCGTCAGCGCCGTCGAGTGGCAAGATTCTGCATGTACTGTGAGGGTGAAGGACACGTCACTTTGATGTCCATTAAAGAAGTCTAATTCATCAGTAGACAGGAGTGTACTGGTGAGTGCAACCCCTTCTTCTCCATCACTCATGTCCTGTACATTGCTGAACGTCACCTTACACACCATGGATTTGTCCATATACTGCACGTCGTTCGTCGATTCTGGTGCAAAGGGGAACTTTATGGATGGGAAATAGGACAAGGACAATAAGATACATTTTCAGACACTAGATCCTCCTCTAAACATGTACTCCCACCATGGTCGACCCCTTACCAGAATCGACTTTGTCACTCTTTCTGTGAGTCTCACCATCTCTGGTAATTACAAGGAGACAATTACACTTACAGTTATTTCTTTCTCCTTTCACTCCCTAAGTATTGGGTCATCCCTGGCTCACCCAACATAACCCCCATAGACTGGTCCAAGGGGACAATATTATCATGAGTTGTACCTTGTCATGCCAAATGCCTTGTTTCTGATGTACCTCCTGTGTCTGTTTTCTGTTTCTGTTTTCCAGGATGAGCCCGGAGATTTATCCGGTGTTCCACGGAGTACCATGATCTTTGATCAGTGTTTAGCCATTCATGGGCCGCCTCTCTCCCTCCCCATCGCCCGTATGACTGCAGCATTGATCTCATTCCGGGGAGTACTCCTCGCCGCGGGAAGGTCTATTCTTAATCCGCTCCCAAATGCAAAACACTCGAGAATTATCTTACCGAGTCACCCAAAGCAGAAACCATAGTCCCGTTAACATCTCCGGCTGGAGCAGGATTTTTCTTTGCATCACCATCAAAAACCACTACTCATCACCCGTCATGGCATCAGCCTTCGATGTCCTGTAGGGTGCTAAGGTTTTCACAAAGCTGGATTTATGTAACGCTTATCACTTAGTGCGCATTAAACAAGGGCACACGTGGAAGACAGCATTTTATACCCCACTTCTTCTCTTTGACCTAGTAAACGCTCCATCCATTCCCCAAGCTCTGGTTAACAATGTTCTTCGGGACATGCTCAATGTCTTTGTATTTGTTTACTTAAACAATATCCTAGTCTTCTCTCCTAACCTCTCTGTTCATGTCCAGCACATCCATCATGTCCTACACTGCTTGTTGGAGAATTGCCTTTTTTGTAAAGGCAGAGAAATGTGAAGTACACGACAAATCGGTCACCTTTCTAGGGCCTGTATTCTCAACAGAATGGATTAGTATGGACCTCGCTAAGGTCCACGCAGTCATCGAATAGCCCGTGCCCGACTCACGATAGGCATTACAGAGATTCCTCGGTTTCGCCAATTTCTATCGCCCTTTCATCCAAAATTTTAGCAAAGTTGCTTTCCCGCTAACCGCATTTACATCCACTAAGACCCAATTCTCGTAGAAACCGGCTGCTCAAGCAGCTTTCAAATGCCTAAAGGAGTTATTCTCCTCCGCTCCCATCCTCATAAACCCCGACCCATCATGCCAATTTATTCTCGAAGTACACGCGTCTAGTGTAGGGGTTGGAGGTGTTCTCTTGCAATGGGCTGAGGATAATCAAGTCCATCCGTGTCCCTTTTTCTCCCATTGCCTTTCACCCGCTTACTGCAATCCTGACCGCAAACTCCTTGCGTTTCACTTGGCCATCAGAGAATGGCGACAATGGTTAGAGGGATCACCCTTACCATTTGTAGTGTGGACCGACAACCAAAATTTAGTCTACATTCGATCCGCCAAACGACTCAATGTCAGACAAGCATGATGGGCTCTTTTCTTTTGTCGTTTTGATTTTTATGATCTCCAATAGACCCGGTTGAAAGAACGTTAAACCGGACGTGCTGTCTTGTCAATTTATTATCACTGAAGACAAACAACTTACCAAAACTTATCTTCCTGAGGGGAGAATGATAGGTGCAGTTATTTGGAACATAGAGCGCCAGTATAAAAAGGCATTAACTTTTGCAGTCATTCCCAAGGTTGCCTGGAAACGAAATTGTTCATTTCCAGATCAACGTCCAGTGGTCATGCGTTGGACTCATTCGTCCAAACTCGTTGCCCATCCCATCCCGACGTAAAAGCCACTCTCGCAGCCTCTTCAAAACGTTTTTGGTGGCCATCAATGGCTCATGTCATTCGTTGATATGTCTTGTCCGGTCTCATATGTGCTCAAGCTAAACTTAGCCATTTCCCTCCTGCCATTTTTTTGCGACCTCTTCTTATTCCTTCGTGTCTGTGGTTGCATATCACTTTGGACTTTGTCACGGGGTTACCTCCTTTGGCTGGTAATACCGTTATTCTTGCTGGGGTCGATTGTTTCTTGAAAGCAACTCACTTCATCCCTCTACCCAAACTCCTGTTGGTAAAAGAGACAGCTCGAACCATTTTTGATAATGTATTTAAGATCCACGGCTTGCCCTCTGACGTTGTTTCCGATCACAGACCCCAGTTCGCATCTCAATTCTGGAAGGAATTTTGCCGGCAAATTGGGGCTACAGCAAGCCGAACACGTAAACCAGATTCTTGGCCGTATTCTCCGCACATTAGTCGTCCACAATCCAGCCTCCTGATGCGAGCAATTGGGATGGGCTAGATAAGCTTATAACTCACTGCCCACATCAGCTACTGGTCTCTGCCCCTTTCACTGTTGCTTGGGTTATCAACCTTCCCTATTCCTCTCGCCTGTCAACATACTTGGCAGAGAGTGCACAAATCATTACTCAAAACTCGCGAAAAAACACGTCTCAGTGCAAATCAGCATTGAGGCTCTCCGTTGGTTGTGTTGTTTGTTTTTTCAGCCAATTCAAAAATAGGACACTTATCAAAACGTTTTATGATAATAAATTTAATTATATAATAAAATAAAAATTATGCAATTAATAAAATAAATACATTTATTAAAAAAAAAAAAAAAAAAAAAAAACTATCATACACCCGACACAATTTGGCACAAGACGTGTTTTTTGTGACATGTTGCTATTTTCAAACCAAAGCTTTGTGCCTTGTTGTTTAAATAGCAAATCCATTTGCACCACTTTGTAAAATCATGGGTGTGTTGCTCTATAAAGGAGGTGTGCTAAGGGTCAATGTTGGCTCCTTGCTATTTTAAGGAACGAAAATAGACCAGCTGAAAGCAGAAATGACAGTTTACATTTGAATAATGCTATTATTATTAGTGGTAGACTTTATTATATTCCTATTTATATATATTTTTAATAAATTAAAATAAAAGCTTAAATTTGTCTACCTGTCAGGTTTTGAACAATATGGGGCATAGGACGTGTCTTTGGATTTTTTTGACCACATTTTGTTTATTGTTGATTTTTTTGTTTGCTGGAAATTTGAACTGAATTCATAAATAGTTTTAAAACAAATCTTTGTGCTTAACAAATGAAATTAAATATATAGGCTAATGTATGTCTACAGTGGAATGCATACAACAACGTTTCTTATCCAGAAAAAGAGAAAGAAAAAGAAGAAAAAGAAAAGAGGCCAAATGGAGGAGCCTTGTTCTTTATACTTGTGCTGAAGATGGTCTGTTTAACTGTTTTCTCACTAGTGAAACATTCAGTTTTCACAATTACAAAGTAAATAGAAAATGTGCCATGAAGTGATATGACTCTTAAAGAAAATAGGAGATGAAACTCTCATTGGTTCATACCCAAAACACAGCCATAACTTATTGAGAGAATAAGTACAACCCTGTTAGACCTTGTACCACAGCACAAACTGTTTTCCCCATCCTTAAAATAGAAAAAGTGGATTCAGACAAGCCCTATTTGTGGCATGTGCTTTAGACTTCGCACCTAGATCATTAAAATAGAGCTATATGTTTCATAATCTGTTTGTATGCCTGTATAAAAACTGGCCTTGAAGGACTGTCCTTTGAGCAACCAGCATGTAACCTTTGGGGTTTCTTCTGTATTGTTTCCTTGCTGCAGCCACATTGAAATCTCAGAAAATGAATCTTCCTGAGTCTTGGAATATTTTTTGAGTCAATAAGCAATGGGTGTTGTGCATTGAGTGTTTCAAAATGCTTACATGTATACCCTTTATATGTGACAAAATCACAGGTTTTGAAAAAAATAGCACAAGATTGGTAAACACACGTTCATGCAGACACAGTGTTGATGGCCAGATAATAGATTTATGCACAGCTTAGAAGATTAATGTACGTGCTTTTAAAAAGCACTTGCAGATCATTCTTACCCTGCAAACAGCTTTAGAGAAAACCAAAGTGATAAATAAGAAATACATTTATTAATCTAAGCAGCTTAGTTCAGGTTGAACTCGCCTGGCAAATTAAGTTTGCTGGATTTCACAGGAAATAAACATAACACCCCGATGGAGAAGAGAAAGTGTCAGCGAAATATTATATCTCGATTTATATTCCACCTTCATGTGAAGATGATTTCCTTGCCTCCTCATTATCATGAGTACAGACTATTTTTAAGTTCACTTTTAGGATGCTTGCATGTGAGTTTGAGATGAGCGTCTTGGTCTTTGAGTATTATTTAAATTGCTCGTGGTTGATGTCTAGGAGTGTGAGAACTTGACGGTAAGAGAAGCAGAAAAAGAAAGAGAAAGATATTCAGCGAATGGGGTATAAAAAAATGGTGTTATATACGAAAATAGTCTGACTGATAACTAGGGGTATGTTTTACAGACAGTCGAAGAAGGGAGAATATTCACACCTTTTCAGTGATGTGTTGTTGCTGAAACTAAGATGGATCAGACTGTGCTAGCAGTGCATGCATGTTGTGTGTGTATGTAGGTTTGAGTGTGGAGCTGGAAGAGAAAAGAAGTTAGGTTGGAGTATATGTTGAGGTCAAGCCTTTGGGCTGAGAAACTCATAAAAGATAGAAGACACCCTGCAATGGCTGCTCATTCTTGGCCAAACACAGACACACATCCACTAGCAGTTCCATACACATTCTGTCATTCTCACAGTCTTCAATCTCTCCAGCTGACGAAGGCTCAAACTTTCAAACCTTTCATTCCAGTGTCTCTTGAAGAAATCTTTCATCCTTAGACCTTCTCTTGCAGTGGAAACCGACATTATAGTTCTACAAATCTTCTGAAATCATTAGCTTCCTTTGCTTTTCTGGTTAATTTATACATTCAAATGTGATCTTTAAACCTTTTTGCTGGCACACATAAGGTTGTAAAAAATGTCCATTGGAGGTGAGTTATGTAAACTTTGCAGTTTAGTTTTTAAAGTGTTAAACAAGTTCCAGGCTGACTTTGAGAAATTAAAGGTTCTGTAGTTTTGCTTTTGGAACAAAAGCATAATGGTTGACTCATACTTACATTTTGCCTTCTTTTAAATATAATGCATATTCAAATGAATTAAACTGTATGAATTCATACGAACTAGACACATTTTTGACAATACATAAATGAGTCATTTTGCCTTGTGAAATTGGCTCTTATAACCAACGCTTCTTAAGGACTTGAAACTAAAGACAAAAGCTGACTGAGCTTTGCCATCAAAGGACTGAATCATATTAAATCTATTAAACTGAAATAAATTAAATTATATAATATTTAGAAAACATTTTCAATCGCAATCCCCACCACTGACTGAATGAGCAATATGTTTCCAGAACTTGTGATTGGAAAGCCTTCATAACATTTACAACAAAAATAATAAATAAATAAATAAATAAATAAATAAATAAATAAATAAATAAATAAATAATTGCTTTGAGGCTGTAGCCTCACAGCAAGAAGGACGGTGGGTCGCTGGTTCGAGCCTCGGCTCAGTTGGCGTTTCTGTGTGGAGTTTACATGTTCTCCCTTGCGTGGGTTTGCTCCGGTTTCTTGCGCTATAGCTGAATTGGGTAAGCTAAATTGCCCATCGTGTATGTGAATGAGTGTGTGTGGATGTTTCCCAGAAATAGGTTGCAGCTAAAAGGGCATCCGCTGTGTAAAAAAAATAAATACATAAATGTGCTGGATATGTTGGCAATTCATTTCCGATGTGGTGACCCCAGATTAATAAAGGGACTAAGCCGACAAGAAAATGAATGAATGAATGAATGAATAAATAATTGCTTTGAATTTCTCCCTGAAAGTACAGTCAACATTTTGAGAAAGTCTTGCATTTCTCCATGTTGCGCTTCTCACGATGGATCTGTTGATAATAGACCAGCAGCGGTTGATTGGAAAAGACAGA